>NC_085141.1:150005962-150025962 GCF_024139115.2 Armigeres subalbatus
ATCGCGCTCATCGCGGCATACTGTCCAACGCAAGCCAAAGCCGGCGATGGATCATCGGCTGCCCTTCGGAGGGACATCGTCAAGCACGCTGCAATTGAATCACAAAAATTATCCAGACCAGAATGGTGGACCTCAAAAATAACGATTTCTCAAATAAGATCCGCACTCTCCCAGATTATGCTAAGCCGTTCTGGAAAATGTCCAAAATACTAAAATCCAAGCCTCGGCCCATAGAGGCGGAGTAGTGTATAGTGTCGCCATCTTCAAAAGTTTAGAGAAAAAGTCGAAAAAGTAAACAAACATTTTGCACGAACAACAAGTTTTATTTCTTAATTTTCCAGCTTATTTGTGTATAAAGTGCAGTATTTCTTTAATTGAGATTGAAAATTTTGTTCACATAGAATCTGTTTTCGTTGTTGTGGAAGAAATTTGCATAGACGACTTGCTGTTGTTTTAGAGGAAGTAGACCAGTGTAGCTGGTTCATAACTGGTGAAATATTCTCGTGATTGAATATACTTGTTTGTGCCATTAGAGTAAGTTATTCACTTAAAATAAATTATGAACGATTCATACTAAAGTCAATTAATAGTTATGTATTTCAGGTTGGTAAAATGAGCGAGTACTACGAGAAACCTTCGTCCATCAAGTGCGTAGTACCATCTTGCACTCAGAAGCGTGAAGCTGGGGTATCTTTTCACAAATTTCCCGATAAGCAGCGCGACCAGAAGAGACATAATACTTGGATCCGTGAGCTGCATTTGAAGTATCCACCAAATAAATATTCTGTTGTTTGCAGTCAGCATTTCAAAGTAGAAGACTTCCATCCTCCCAGTAAGTCAAAAATAAATACTAATTAGCCTGACATTTAATCCTATCTTTTAATTATTCCTTCGAATGTTCTTATTACACAGGAAATGATCAAACGAAACTAGTTTTGAAGAGCCATGCCATACCAATTCCCTGAGGAAGGTCAAAAAGACAATTCAAGAAAAGAGAAATGTGATTCACAATGATTCGTCTTTAATCAACAATACTCAGCCTCCTTCTTACGACGATGCTGCGGTCCAGGTTGATACAACTGATCTGGACGTTCTGTTTAAGAAAAAAGAGAGGAAAGTTTTTAAAATCGATTCAGTAGAACAGCTAACAGCGTGGACCGGTTTGGGGAGTTTTAAGATGCTAGAGGTAATCGTGAGTGCTTTCGAGATGACACCAGAGGCAAAACAATTTTCCAAGTTGGTCATTAGTATCAAACACTTGGTAATACTTGTGTTTGTGAAAATTAAGACGAACATGTCCTTTCGTTGCATTTCAAGTTTGTTTGATATAGGGTAAACTGGGGTAATATGCACCCCAGGGCAAAACGACCTTTTGGTATTTTTAGCAGTGTTCCAGGAATATTTTCAAGAATGTTTACTACTGGATTAGTAGTTCGAGATCCGAACTACATGCGCTGTGGCCAAAGGGTCGTTTTGCCCCGGGGTATATTACCCCAGTTTCCCTAACTCCCAAAACTACGTCCAAATATTTCCATACAACTGTTCCCATCCTGGCTGATGTGATGCGCGTAGCTGTTCCATGGCCGACCAAAGAAATGATTGCTAACGATCTTCTATATTGCTTTCAACAGTATTCAAATGTGCGGGCTGTGTTGGACTGCACTGAAATTCCCATTCAGCGATCGAACTGCTTGCACTGCAGGATCTTGACATACTCACATTACAAAGGTCGAGAGACGGCAAAATATATGATTTCAGTGACACCGGGAGGTTGTATCAGTTACATAAGTCCTGGTTATGTTGGCAAAGCTTCGGATAAATTCATCTTTAATGCATGTGACATTTTTCGCTGTTCGAGGAGAATGATGCAATAAATTCTTTGAGAGCATCGAATAAGTTGGCGGAAATTTCTGTGGCTTGATTTGATAATTGCTCCAACATAAAATAAAGGGCCTTGTCGATTTCATATAACTGTGCAAAGCTGCAGAACTCTTGTCAGAGTAGTACGACAGCAGCTTGAACAGGTTCGAGAGCTTGATTTATTCCACCTATCGCCAAAAAATCGTGTTCACTGGAGTTGAATTTGGATTGTAGCCTCAAATCGCTTAGAGTTTGTTGAACGAATTCTCTTAACACATAGAACCGTTTGAGCATGGATAGCATTATATTCCAACGTGGCTTGGTATCAGCCATTAATACATATTCTTTACCGAATTCAGAACGAACATATTTTTACAGCACATTATTTATCACAGGTGATCTTCGGAAAAGAATTACTACGGCACGTATCTTTTCATAATATCATATATTGCGGGAAAGTTATCGACGATATAAACCAGAGCTTAAAATATTCATCTTCATGAAGCAACTTCAGTCCGAATATTGACAAACATCGCATGAATATTCAAAACATAGAATGACATAGTCAGACGACTACTCCACGAACTCATTCATTCGACTGTCACTGAGTGTGTTTACTATGTGCAGAAAAAACATAATTAGCATTGTTTATGTTGATGTTTACCGTCGAAAGTGCCTCGCGGATGAAAAATCGGATTCAGTTCTATGTGATACATTACTTTACTCATTTGAAACATGCTCAGATTTCAGATAATTTATCAATTTGTAAAATGTGCATAAATATTCAATGACTAATATTCAACTGAATATTGACTGTCCAGAGCCGACTATGAATGTGTCGGAAGTGAACTGACAAATGAAGAAAAATGGACTTCACCAAAAATTTTCGATTATTTTACACTCTGATATAAACAATGTTCATTGAATTAAAGAATGATTGACAATTAGACAGATGGCTAAGAGAATTAAGCAACACGTATGAATAATGATGATGTTGATCGATTTTTGCTGTAGGGTGATCGTCGTTAATGATGTTTATTTGTGCATAAATTTATTTATGCTGTGCGCGATAGTTGTGTTTGTTGCACTGTGAGTCTTTAGCTGATATACGTGAATGTAGGGAAAACTATTCATGATTTTCATATTGACAGCAAAATTTGATATACCGAAAATACCGGTATTTTCCGTCTCTAATACCGATATTTTCGGTATTTAAAATTGGCCGGTAATACCGGTTTTACCGGTTTCGGTACTACCGGTTAGACCACCCTAGCGTCGACTCGAGTGTTCCGATGTGCGCCGTACGAGAACAGCTTGAGCCTCTTTCGGTCGCTATGCGACTCGTGCACCAGATCAACTGTCGGAATAGGGTTCTTCTGAGAAGAGGTCACTGAGCCACTGTGTCCTAGCGGGAATGAACAGGGCGGACGATCTCGGGCTTGCTCACGGTTGAGGTTAGGACAAAGCGTGACCAAAACCTAATGGGTCCTGTTATAATAGTGGATGGGTCTTAGGGTAAAGTTTTACGG
This sequence comes from Armigeres subalbatus, assembly GCF_024139115.2. NCBI lineage: Eukaryota > Metazoa > Arthropoda > Insecta > Diptera > Culicidae > Armigeres > Armigeres subalbatus. Next base: position 150,009,352 of record NC_085141.1, read on the forward strand.
GAAGTTCCTCGGCCTTATTATTTTTATAAACTTGGATGTTACTCCTTCGAGCTCTTGAGTGGAAAAGAACGTGCCGAGGAATTTATTGTCTTACCAACCCCAAACCAGACTCATTGAGATCCCCATTGGCCAACTGCAGAATCCATCGTACAATGTAAGAGTATATTGTGTGTGGTATTGGTAAGTGTGTTAACAATCTGTTTGTCCCTAGACTTCAAATTGACCGTGTGTTTTTAGAGTAATTAAAGTTCTCCTATGCTAGCTATGAATTGACCTAATTGAGGTAACAATGAACATATAATGAATGTAATAAATTCTAATTGGAATATGTTTTCTTTGTATTCAATGAAAACGACATTTAAATAATAATAATACTCTATAATGCTCGGAGAAAGGCTATGTAGTTCATCATGAACAGCAATATGAGAAACTGTATTGCCACTCACTCTCCTTAATTCGCTGAGCTATATAGGGTAAACTACCCTAATGGTAACACTATCCCCTTTTCTCCCCTAATAAATTAATAATTTTATTATTAATTTATTTGACGATATTCTAATCCATCCAGTACTACTCAGGTTTGAGACGCAACTTTGCTTGCTCGATAATTTCGCAATAGAGAATATTTACGTACTGATCAACCAAATAGTGCCTTTATCTGATCAATTAAAGACCATTTGTCGACGATATACCCAGTTTTTGTTTTAATAGGCCCTATCTCTCCTGAATATCTTAACACTTTTAATGTTGAGAGGAGAAAAGTACCTTCTCTTCGGCTGTTAGGATGTGAACTCTACCTGATGAAGTTACTTCTGGAATGTATTTCGTCAAGGTAAGTAACTGGAGCATGGAGCGCTGATATTTTGACATGTTAGAAAAAAGTGACTTAACGAATTCTCCGGGACTGATGTTGAACACGTATTGGAACGGATACTATTTTTTGGCGGTTAGATGATCTTTTGCAGTAACGCAGAAACCGGCTTCGCATCACTAGAAACTTTACATTCTTTGGTTATGTAATCGTGGATTATTGTTGTTTCGAATGTGCTATTACCGCTCGAAAGTTGCTGTTATAATTGTGAGAAGTGACTATGGACCAGTACAAACACGAAACAATACATCCAACTTCATCAGATTCACCGATGTGTTGTCTTTGACTTTGACTAGGACATTAACCTGGACTGCATGACGCCTAAACGCTATATTTAACTTGTGACTCTTTTACCTACTGGTGATGCATAACTAATAATGTTTGTTCTAATTTTCTGGAATGCCTGGTTTGAGATCGGATGCTGAGAAGACTCCTAGGTTTTTCCTACTTCATTCATAAGTTCGTATGAATTGGTTCCTCTTCTAGCCACAATGGTGCACGGAATGTACACCGGTCCCAATTTCGCATTAAATGAGTCGCATGCTGAAGATTGTGTGAAGCTTCGCCGATAAACTTTTTGCCCTACACTGTAAACTGGTGCAGGTAATCGATATCTCAACTTATAGTTCTTGACACTTTTCTCATGAGCCTTTTGCAGATTTTTAACAACCAAATCTTGGATAGTTTTGTCAACCTTTCGCTTCTGTTCTATTCGTTCAGTTTCTGATGGTTCGCTAGTCACTGCATCTAAACGATGGTCCTCACCACTAACTACTATCTCATGCCCGAATAGAATTCTGTATGGAGAAGCCCGTTGAAGAGTGAGTCGTAGTATTAATAGTAAATTCAACATCCGAAATTTTGGAATCCCATGTGCGCTGATCGGAGCGCACGTACGTACGAATGCATGTCTCTATCCCAGACAACCAGAATGCATGCATAATAGAATTGTTTTTCTGTTATGCGATGCCTATGCGCTAAAATTTCATCGCTTACCAGTCGCGAAAACACTTTTTACGTACAAAAGTGGAGGCGATATAAGTGTATTTCTTATCCGACGTTGCACGGAAGTGTATGCGATGTGCACGATTTTTATGCGAGTTTGTTCGTTATGCATTGCGATGTAGTTTGTGATAACAAACTCTGTTTGACAGATAATCCGATTTCATGTGAGTTTGATTGCAGGAATATGCGATGTCAACAAATGAAGCTGGAATAAACTCGTAAAATAGCCTACTGTGCGGGAAAATTTATAAATAAACTGATGAGCTTTGCACAACAATGCGAATCTGATGAAACTGGATCGGTAAACGATTTTGATCGTGCATTCTTATGCGATGTGTGGTTGTCTGGGATGCTTCTATTCAGCCGTTCCACAGGGTTGGACTGGCTGTGATGCCTAGCATTTGTCCAATGAACAACCCTGTAGCGATCTAGGAATTGTTTGAAATTTTTGCTGAGAAAGGTACTCGCGTTATCGCTAATCAGTGTCTCTGGTACTGAATAACGGCGAAACCAGTGCTCTTCCATGGTCTTAATGACGAGATCAGTGGATATTTTCCTCATGGGAACCATCATTGTCCATTTCGAGTAAACATCGAGCAGAACGAAAAGGTGACAATTGCCTGTTCGACTACGGGGTAATGATGACTGTATGAAGTCAATAGCCACCATTTGAAATGGTTTAGAAGTTAGTCTTTGCCTACCCATTTCGGGATGCTGTGAAGTTGATGACGGTTTGCATTCCTTACAAACTGTACACCTTTCTAAAACCTTGCGTATGAAAGTTGCCATCCTAGGCCAGAAGAATTTTGTTTCATCTTCTCCACGAGCTTTTCATAACCGATATGTAGGTGAGTTTCGTGCTCATCTCGCGTTAGCTTCTCGCGAGTAGATTCAGGAATGCACTGCTTCCACTCGTAATTGTAGTCCAAAGTTTCGGTTTTATTCGGAACAAACTTGAATAAACGATTATTCTCAATGCGGTAATCGATATGATTCTCTGGAGAATCACGCACCGATTTGAAAGTGGTGGTGTACCATCACGCTAAAATGAACTACGCAAACTTGAGTCAAATCCGACTCATTTTCATTAAAAACGGGACAACTCAAGATTTGAGTAAAAGATACTACTTCAATAAAATGATGATTGCACTTAAACTAGGAGTCTGTTTGTCGTAAAATGCACTTAGATAGATAGATAAACTTGATTCGCATCTGTCGTATTAAAAATTGATGGAAGGCCAAGCTTAACTTTCGCGAAATCATCATGCGTCCGCTTGCTCGTTGTCATCTACATCAACCAACTCAACAGCACGAGAGAGTGCATCGGGGATCACATTGTATCTCCCGCGCCTGTGTCGAATCTCCATGTCGAAACTCTGCAAATCAATGCTCCAGCGACATAGTCTCGACGACGATCGCCACTTCCCATTCATGATGTGGGTTAGTGCTGAAGCATCAGTGACGACGACGAAATGGGTACCCTCAATATATGGTCTAAATTTGTCTATCGCGGATAGGACTGTCAGTCCTTCCTTCTCAGACGCAGCATAATTTTGCTGAGCGGGCGATAACTTCTGCGAGAAGTATGCTACCACACATTCACCATTGTCGTGTTCCTGGGTGAGGATAGCCGCAATTGCACTATCCGAGGCATCCGTTTGGATGACAAATGGTAAGTTGAAATTTGGACTTGCGAGCACTGGGGCTGAGATCAATCGTTCTTTTATGCCATTAAATGATTGCTCCGCTGTGGTTGACCATTTTATGGATTTTGGTTTGTTTCGTAGGAGATTAGTGAGAGGAGCAGTTAACTCACTGAAATTTGAGATAAATCTCCTATAATAATTGGCCATGCCTAAGAAACGTCTCAGTGACCGGATCGATTTAGGTCGCTCATAATTTATTATGGCCTCGATTCTATCAGGATTAGGACTCAAACCTTCTCGTGAGATTATGTAACCGAGATAAGGGAGCTGTTTTACACAAAACTTTGACTTATTTATATTAATAGAGAGGTTCGCATTTCGAAGCCGCCTTGCAACCTCCGAAGACTCTCAAGATGGGCCTCGAATGTATTGCTCACGACGACAATGTCGTCGAGATACCCAAATACATGGGGCTCGAGCTCGCCGAACCCCAAGACGTCGTCCATCAAACGAGTGAGTGTTGCCGGGCTGTTTACAAGTCCAAAAGGAAGTCTCGTAAATTGGAATAGGCCTCTTCCCAACACCGAGAAAGCCGTATATCTTCGCGAATTGGGATCAAGCGGTATTTGCAAGAACGCTTTAGATAAGTCGATCGTTGTCAAATATTTGCTTGGTCCCAATCTGCTTAGAATACGGTTATGATGCGGTAGAGGATATGCATCACGTTTAGTTCTATCGTTCAGACGTCGTGCGTCTAAACATAGGCGTACCTCACCTGTAGGTTTCAAAACTGGAACTGTGCTTAGTGACCAGTCACTTTGCTCCGTTCAATAACCCGTTGAGCTAACATTTTGTCTAATTCCTGTTAATTTTTGCTTGTAGCTCGGGCGATGTGGGATAGTGATTAATTCTTACTGAAGGTGAGATATCATGGGAGTGATATTGAGAATTTCCCCTTCCACTGCAACCATAAACATTCCCTTCACCTCTTCTAAACTTTCCATCTGTTCCTGCGTCAATACATCCTCTTCCATTTCGTGAACTTCTATCTCGCTCTCACTATAGTCCTCGTCATAACATACTCTCTGAATTTGAACCGATGGCTCAAGTTTGTATACTCATAAAAGTCCTCGTATCCGAGAATTAGTTTATGCCGGACTACGGGTGCTATTAAAGCAGGAATGATGTGGGTCTCCCCATTGAACGTAATTGGTAAGTTCACGTAGCCTAGGATTTCAATTGGTGCTCCAGAGGCTGTTTTTGCAGAAGTTGACGTCTGAAATACTTTCAACTTCAACTCATCAATAAGTTTCTCGGAACCTTTACCAAGTACCGTTCTCTGGGCCTCGCTGTCCAATAAACCAATAAGCTTTTTGTCTAGAATTTTGACTTCTACAAAGGGACGTGCGTCTCCTTCGATGTGTATTAAAAGTTCGTCAATGGGATCAGACTCATAATCATCATCATCCATGGAATCGAACCCATATTCTCTTGGGCTGCATATTGTTGTAGTTTTGGGAGTGTTTAGAGAAATGGCATCAGCTTCCTCCCTCAAGCTGAGCTCTCCATGTTTTTTGGACAAGCTGGACATGTTTTTGTGAGTGCGCCCAGAAGCCCACATATTCGACAAAATTTTGCTCAGGGCTCCTTGCATTCTGCGTAGTGGTGACCCTGGTTACGACAATTGTAACACGTACCTATTGGTGGACGTTTGTATTCCCTTGCTAAATCTTTTAATGTGCCTCTCGATGTGCCTTCCATTGGCTTAAGCTCTTCTCTTTGTTTTTTCTGGGCCCTCTCATCAAAGTTTTGTTTTTCCGATCGATTTGTTTGCTCTGTCGGTTTTGGTTTTGGTTTCTGTTTAGACGTTTTTGGTTTGTTGTCAGTTGAAATTTCATTCAATTGACTGGAACAAACCTCGTTGTTAGTACTCTCGACTGTTTTTGGAAAATACTCCAATTATTCTCGTCGACGATTCTACCATAACGTTTGAGTTTGGAAATCGATTTGATTCCAGCGCCAATCATGGCATTTTGTAATCAAATCGCATATTCCTCCAAATAAGCTCGAATCTTCTTTTTTCAGGTAACGGTCGAGTCATGGATTGAAATATTTTGAGCATGTCGTGAAGATAGTCAACAAATTTCTCCCCGCGAGCTTGTCGGCGGTTCGTAGCCTGTATCTCGAGTTGAAAATCGAGATCCGGAGCAAGAAATTCTTGTTTCAGTTCGGATTTCAATTCACTCCAGTTCCTAAAATCACGATTTTCCATACCCTCAATAAACCAATCCCCGTACCGAGAAAAGATGAATCGCGCCTCTAAAAAGCTCACGATCTGAAATGCTCTCCGCTCTTCGTCTCATCTTCACCTCTTTCAAAAACTCTGCCAATTTCCTGCCTCCGTCCTTACCGTCGTATTTTATTCGCCACTCGGATATAGGGATGCGCTTCAGAGGTCTCTGGTGCTCCCTTATGTCTCTGTGCCTAAATTCTCTCCTAACTCACCCATTGCTACTCCGTTTCTTGTCGGGTTAGGACCTGGTTTCATGTACCATTTGAATCTTCTGTGGTCGATCTTGTCCACATATTTTGGGTTGCTCGAGAGCTATTATCTTAGGTTTTAATTCATTGGATATCAGTTGTAGTTCGGCTATCTAGCCTTTGATGCCACCGATGTTCCACTGTTCCACTGATGTTGGTGAGTTTGGCTATCTTTTGTGTTTGCTTTGGAGAGGCGGTATATCTGAGCTTTTGTGTACCTTGTTAGTCCCTTTTAGGTTTTTATTTTGTTGTATGTTGTCTTTTGTTCGTTTTGGTGGTGGTTCCCTGTTTGGATTCTTCTTGGAGAGGTTGGCCCAGAGGCCGTGTTTGAAGTTGTTAGAACCATAGAATGTGGTTCGGTAATGTAGGATTGGGTGGTCCATCACATTACACCTACTTCATGTGATAAGGGCTGTTTACTACTGGATGTTCCCTGGTGTCCAGTAGACTACCGTTCGTGACTTCTATTTTATAGACCCTCTGCCATCCATCCGCTCGGCACGGCGGTCTTTACCTTAGGATTGGGACTGTTTTGTTTTGCGAGTGTTTATGTGTCGCTACTATTTATATAAATGTCCTTGGTTGAGAATGTCTTCGAAGCTCCGTGTAACCTGATCTTCAATTGGACTAGTGAGACCTAGACTAAAATTATGGGCACTCTCGAACTGCTGAGCAAGTTTTTGAGCCTTTTCGCCATTTGTTAATAAAATGTTATTTCCCTCTTTAAGCGCTGGAATTGGCTTTTGAGATTTTTTAAGAATTTTGTTAATTTCAAAAGGTTTTCGAACTGCGATCCAACTTCGAGACATTATTCTCAAAGTTGGTATATGGTATTTCTCAGAATAGCGAAACGGGATCGCGAGTTCTTTGGTATTGCCTTCGCCTCACATTTTTAAGACGGATCAGTAGCTGAAGATCGTCGGTTCGGATCGGAGTTGAATTTAATTTCACATTTAGGAATTGCAATGCCTCTGGCTTCGACAATTAAATTTGCCAAAGATACGAGAGCATTATCAATATCACTTTTGGTATCGAGAGGAATATCAACATCAAAACTCCCAATCCCAATCAGCTCTATGATAATTAAAAGTAGAGCTGATTGGATTATAAATGGCTTCTTGTGAGATTTCAAATGTCACAGGAAGGTGATCAGAGTCAAAGTCAGCATGAGTTACCAATTGGCCACACCGCTGACTTGAATCCGTTAAAACTAAATCAATTGTAGAAGGATTTCGACTGGAAGAAAAACAAGTTGGTCCATTGGGATATTGAATAGTATAATATCCCGCAGAACAATCTTCAAATAAGATTTTACCATTGGAGTTGCTTTGAGCATTATTCCATGAACGGTGTTTGGCATTGAAGTCACCAATTACGAAGAATTTTGATTTGTTGCGAGTCAGAATTTGAAGATCAGCTTTCAACAAATTCTTTTGCTGTCCATTGCATTGAAAAGGCAAGTAGGCTGCAATGAAGGAAAATTGTCCAAAATTTGTTTCAACAGAAACTCCCAAGGTTTCAAAAACTTTGGTTTGGAACGAAGAAAATAATTTATGTTTGATACGTCTATTAATGACAATGGCGACCCCACCATAGGCGCTGTCAAGACGATCATTTCTGTAGATAAAATAATTTGGATCTCTTTTAATGGAGAGTCCTGGTTTTAAATAAGTTTCTGTTATAATGGCAATAAGGTACACCGGGGTAAGTTGAAAGTAAGTTTTTTCAAAGTTGAAATTAGAAGTGCTGTAAAAAATCACCCTTCGATATATTTTGAATCCGTTTGCGGTGTTTGCTAGTCCGGGCCAAATATTATACATAAAAATAAGCAAACTGAGCAACTTTTTATAAATATTTTTTATATTTAAATTATTTTATTATATGCATCGTTTCAATTTGCCCCGCGAATCGGGGCAAGTTGAAACACTGCGTTATATTCAGACGTAGGGCTAATTTTGCCGTATTAATAACAAAATGTATGTACTCAGTGAGACTCAAGAAGCACGAGGTTGTAAAGGTGACTATAATACTGCCAAGATTCGCATAAGAGTCTCATGTAAGTTTTGACAATTTTGATTTTCCTTCAGAAACTAACTAGCTTAAAATTGTCTCCTGATTAAGAAAAACTGATAAAATAGTAGGCTTTGTTCTAGAAATTTGAAAACAAATCCCACTTTTGTTGTCTCATGTTGATAAATATCTCTCATAAAAATCAGATTCCAGATTTTGATAGGTACTCTTTTACACAAAAATAAACTTAAGTATGGTCCATTTAATTGTGGGACAATTAACACGGATCATTACGAATAAAAAATATTATGTCAATTTTTGGAAAGATACCAATTTTTTTTCTTTCGGCGAAAATGTCATTGGACTCTTATGCGAATAAGGGCAGTGTACAACTGAGTCACAAGTGTATTTTCAGAAACCAAATTCTAGAGAACGCACTACGCTGAAAATTTATTAAATTGATTTCCTCCTGCTGGTGACCACTCGGATTACTGTTAAGAATGCTTCATTATTTGGTTCACTTGTATATTGCGCAGTTGATTAATTCGGTTGTGGCTTCTTCATAAATGCACATTAATTAACCAGCCTTCATATCTCTCATAAACTCTTCGATTAGAGAAATAGGCAACTGGGGAAGTGAAAGGTGGAGTTAACGAAATGTTTACATACTCTATGTTTTATTTTTCTATGGGTCAGTGCTCAGTAGATTAAGAATCTCAAAACTGCATTTTAAACATGACCCCTTTTCATTCTAGTGGAGATTGTGGGAGGGTTGCATTCATTACGGAATGGGCGGAAATTTATTGAATTTATGTTCAGAAGTTTGCATGTTTTTATAAATTTATGTTTTTCGAATATATGTATTTACGGACCATGTTGAATTCTGAAAAAAACTTTTAATCGCGAGGGTGACGTTTTGAATCGTTGTTTTAACTTGCCCTGCACCACGCATTTCTATTTGCCCCGTTGAGTTGAACATGCAGAGCAATATCAAACAACCAAAATACAAAAGAAATTAAAACGGGTCTTTCATCGATTTTTCATAATCATTAGGCTTATTTAACATTGAATGATTACCTACCGTGAAAATTTGATGAAAAAACTGTTACAAACATCGTTTTGAGACCAGTTTCATTGGCACGTCAAATAGTTGGTTTGGATTTTCGAAGGGCGAAAAATAAACAATGGAAGGGATTGCTTTTGAAAGCTGCAATCTTTCGGGAATGGCAGTCAGAAGGTGCGTTTAGGCGAGTAGTTTGTTGAAAAAAATTATCAGAACATTCGGTCATTTCCTATCTGAATTACAGCTTCCGTTTCAACTTACCCCGCATTTCAACTTGCCCCGGTGTACCTTATGCACATTATGAACTGTTAGGAAGTTGAATAATTCATCTTCCTTACCCTTTAGAGAGCGGGCATTCTAATTTAGAACTTTCACACAATTATTTGGATCCATTGAAACGGAGTCCGGTAACATTTGTTTGTGTGCACTTTATACCAACCTGAACAGCTTCAGGAATGGTATTTGCTAAAAAAAATCAAAATCGGAAGCAGTCATGCTACCTGAATCGGCAACATGACCGTTATTTTCCATTGGGACATGGGTATAAACCTCATTTTGAAAAGAGAAATTTTCATTTGTCTTAAGACGAGTTTATACAATCCCATTGAATTCCACCACTTAATTGTATCTTGACAGATACGTATTTCGACCTCAACAGTAAGGCCGTCTTCAGTGTCTCGTACTTGACTCGACTTGAAGAAAATGATCGCAACTTACACTATTTATACTATGCGTAGGTATAATAATTTATCTAGGTACTTATCTTGTTACATTTACTACGGTGCTTACTTTTTTTTTTTCCTGCTTACTTTTACTCGCTTGTTGCGCTTAATGCTTAGGTATAAACTTGAAGAGCCAGGGACTACCATTTCCTTGATCTTTATTCAACAACCGCGTTTGTACCTGTCGGTAGATTTCCAAGCTCTCAGCAACATCAAGTTTCCACGGAGAAGAGACATTTCTTTAGGGTAAGCAATACCATGCTGATGGTGGCTTGGTCCAATGCCCGGTGCCGGTCTAGGCAATTTTCGGATTGGAAATTGTCTTGACTTCTCTGGGCATCATCGTGTTAACCTCATGATATGCGAATGCAAAATGGTAACCTGGTTTAGAAATCTCGCAGTTAATAACTGTGGAAGTGCTTAATGAACACTAAGCTGCGAGGCGGCTCTGTCCCAGTGTGTGGATGTAACGTCAATAAGAAGAAGAAGAACCCCGTATGGGTTAACTTGTAACAGTAAAGATGGTTTCTTCAACATAGAAAATTGCCTACTTTCCGGCGGTTGTTCAAGCGGAGTGTTAATTAATTACAATGCTTGAAAACTCGTTTTGATCATATGTTTATCAAATTAGGCAATAAAGCCGCAAAAACTGGTACATTTGGTACATTCAAAGTTAATTGCCTATATGCCACCCGGGTGGAAATTAATTACTATGTCTGAAACTTGATTTTGCATATGTACAACATGTGATAGATTTAGTTCATTCTATCACATGTTTGAATGGTCCCATGCGTGCCAAATATAGTTGGTTAAAATCGACTCATGCGTTTGGAAGTGATACCGAAATACAAATTCGTTTTCGAATGAAAACCCCTCCTCCATTTATTTCCTCTTCCTCTACTAAAAGACTCACTCAACTCCTGAATAATCGACCTCTTGATATTAATGATGTGTTGATTAGCTTCATGGTGTAGAGAGTATGTAGTTCAAATTTGGTTAAAATTGATCCATGCGCTTTTGAGTTACACTAAATTATTAAAGTTTGAAATAAAACCATGTCCTTTATATTTGGGCAGTTTATTACCCTTTTGTCTTCTTCTTGTCCTCGAAAATCTCTGGTAGTACTTCTTGGCCGTTTGGGAGTTTTGTTGTTCCCCGGACTGTATCGGTATCTAGCCATCTTACTGGACTATCACTTGGATTTGTATTCACCACATCTTGGGCATACTGCTTTGTTGCGGCATACTGCGGTGAGATGACCGAACATTAGCATTTTGTACATTGCCGTGGCCTGGGGTAGTACATTCTCACTGGTGTCGGTATGGCTCCCACTTTGATTGTTTCAGGGCTTCCTCGGTTGCAAAGGTGAGAACGAAGTTACCGTTTTTTCCCCGTTTCTCTACGGCCGTCACGTCTTGCTTCTCTAGTTTAGTTTTGAGGACCTTTGGGTCCATGTCTTTTATATTTGGGCAGTTTACTACCCCTTTGTCTTCTTCCTGTCCTCGAAGATCTCTGCAACTACCTCTTGGCCGTTGGGGAGTTTTGTTATTCCCCGGACTGTGTCAGTGTCTATCCATCTTTTGTGCTGATTATGTAGTGACCACTTGGGTTTGTACTCACTGTTTTTTCTGTTATGCCCGCATGGGTTAGTGCGTCGTCAACTGCGAAAGGGTCGAGTGGGGTGCCACCCATTGCTTTCCAAATTGTGTAGTTATGCATCTTCTGTGGGTGAAGAAGAGAGATAACTGTTAGTGGTCTAGGTAGTCTAGGTTACCTGTTTGGGGAGGGGTTTGTGATGAGGTGTCTCTTGTTAAGGGGTAGTTCCTTCATCTGTTTGACTTTGTTTTAGTTTTGCTCTATATTTGGCTTCTATTGTGTTGGAGTTTCTCTATTGGGTAGGTAGCTTCTTGTGCTTTCATCTCTGCTGTTTGAGATGGTGCGCGTTCAAGTGTTGCATGCTAGGGCATGCGCGCTTTTAACTTAGCCTCGCTAAGTTGTTGGCGTTCGAGGGTAGTATGTACCCCCCCTTCGTCCATTCGCATGCCATCCATCCATCTAGGGGGTGGATTTCTGGCATCCCACCGAGCACCACGGGGAGGTTGGGCGATCGGAGTTGTGTTCTCTAGGCCATCTCGAGAGATTAGAGTCCACTTCGCTCGGCATGAGCATTTGGAGCGATTTCCCGGCCCTTTCGGGCAAGGGTACGCGTTGCTGCTCACATTGTAGCGCGCGTGCAGCCCAGAACATCTAAGGGCATCACGGACCTGTTATCGCTCAATCTCATTTTGCTGAACACAAATTGTCCTATTAAGCAGAAGTCAACCGCGATGGGTTGACGTATTATCAGGTCACACTACACCGCCCCCCAGCGCGAACGGCCCGGAGGCGGTATCAACATCTGACTGCTGATAGCGTTCTATTTAATTTGATTGAGTCACGTTCGTTATCGGAATTAACCAGACAAATCATTCCACGAACTAAGAACGGCCATGCACCACTACCCTTAATTTTGAGAAAGAGCTATTAATCTGTCTTACCTCAATAAGTTCGGACCTGGTAAGTTTTCCCGTGTCCATTCTTTGCCGATCGCTTGAAGTAGCCGGATGTGAATGTCCGTGTCTCCATCGCAGGCAGTTATTTTGTCTAAACAGTGGAGTTTTTTCTCACAAAAAGTGAGTTTTTTATATCCTCCCGCGTCATTCCCACTGTGGATTAAGTGGCTGTCTAAGGCGATTCGTGATCGTCGAAGAAGGTGCACGTATAGCTAAAGGGCTACGCGTGCATTTACAAGTGATATTATTCGGTCTCCATCAAGTCAACAGAGGCCGAACATCACCAGCGCAGCATCTACCTACTCGAACGGGAACGGATAAGTATAACAAAGTGTATTGTTCTAACCGTTCCCATTGCAACCAATTTGCACTCACCACACAGCAGTGGTCGAGCCGCTGTCTGTCTGTCGTTCACCAGTTACCGTCGGCTTGCTTAGAGTGCGACAAAATTAGAGTGATACGAGAATACAAATTTTGAATTTTGTAATTAAAGTTTCTATTTCTCTCTTAAGTTTTTTCCCTAAACATTAACTAATTAATTTAGACCTAAGTTTCTTTCTTCTTTCTTATTATTATTTTTTTATTTCTTGTTTTTTTGTTTATCAATTTTGAATTCATCCCGCAATTGATGGATGAAGAGAACGGAGGCGAAACGCCTCCCAAAGATAATGTTGTCCGCACGCGATTTTACCAGGCTTCCTCACCTGGTCCCTGGGTTGTTTACTTTCGGCAGAAAGTAAAAAGTATTGATTTTCTAGGAATCAAACGTGACTTGACGCGTCGTTTTCCGAAAACTGATTTTCATCAGATCAATCGGAATAAACTACGTGTAACCGCACCTACATATCAGGATGCAAATGCTATTGCAAAAGACCAACTGTATAATGTAGAATATTTGGTTTATGTGCCCTCGCGGGAGGTCGAGGTTGAAGGTGTGATAAACGCAGCGAGCCTGACTTGCAAGGATGTACTTGCGGGAAAAGGCCGCTTGAAGAATGCAATAAAGTCTACCGTGGATATTCTGGATTGCAAGGAGTTGCATTCAGCTGCCACGGTAGATGGCAAAAAGTGTATTCAAAGTCAGGCTCACTTCGAGTGACGTTCGCCGGTTCGATACTCCCAAAATATGTAGATATCGAAAATATGTTGTTTCCGGTGCGTCTTTTTGTACCCAGGGTTTTTAATTGTACCAACTGCAAACAGTTGGGGCATACTGCCGAGTTTTGCGACAATAAGCCCCGTTGTGGCAAATGTTTTGAAAGACATCGGGAGGAGACCTGCCAACAACAAGTAACAAAGTGTGCTTATTGTGGCTTGGATCCTCCCATGGTTTGCAAGAATGCCCGGTGTACAAAAAGCGCACCCAAAAGTGAAGCGCTCGCTGGTACAGCGCTCCAAGCAGTCGTATGCGGAAATGGTGAAGTCGCAAGACACATCCGCAACTGCCAACGCAACGGCCGCTATTTCAGCTGCCGTTCAAGTTAGTGACTTTTATGATGTCATTTCCATTGACGAATCGGACTCTGACGTAGCCGATATGGATGTTTCTGCGGAGTTACACGTGCCCGAAAGAGAAAGAAACTGTCTTCCCCGGGATTGCGCCGTAAGAAAACAAAAATCATCCCTAGAAGCTTGCCCAAATCTGATGGTAATGGGGGATTATTTAAAATTCCGAAGCAGCCTGTCTATACTGCTCCTTTTGACCCATGTTGCAGTAAGACATTCCCGCCATTGCCTAAAACTGATGTTACAAAGAAACATCAGTCAAGGAATATCTCCGAGCAGAAAACTGCTACTCGCACTTCCAAGAAAAGAATCTCGTCCAAGCGAGGATTGATATCCTTTAAGGACCTTGTGGATCGTATTTTGAACTTATTCAATATTCCGAATTCATTGAGGCCAATCATTGACCTCTTTATTCCAACAGTTGAAAGTTATCTGAAGCAATTGACTGTTTCATGGCCCCTTCTTGCAGGACTTGTATCTTTCGATGGATAATACGGCCATACAAGATACAATCACTGTGCTGCAGTGGAACTGTCATAGCCTGAAACATAAATTGGACGTGTTTAAGTTTTTAATTCGCAACTCCGATTGCGATATATTTGCACTCTGTGAAACATGGCTTTCTTCTGAAGATGAAATCAATTTCCACGATTTTAACATTATTCGCCAAGATCGGGATGATAACTATGGTGGCGTTCTTTTGGGGATCAAAAAATGTCACCCCTTTTACAGAATTCCCATCCCAATTGTAAATGGCTTGGAAATCGTCGCTTGCCAAGTAAATGTAAAGAATAAAGATCTTTGCATAGCTTCAGTTTATATTCCTCCAAATACCTCGCTTAGTCGTCGACACCTTTGGAGCGCAGTCTCTCTTCTATCATCCCCAGTTTTAATATTGGGCGATATGAATGCGCATGGTATTGCATGGGGCGAAACCAGAGACGATAACAGAGCGCCTATTTTCTATGATTTGTGCGACGATTTCAACTTGAATATCTTGAACACAGGTGAAGTAACTCGAATAGGACCTCAAGGTCAAGAAAGTCGAATAGATCTGTCTTTATGCTCAAATTCACTATCATTAGATTGTACGTGGAATGTAATCCAAGATCCCCATGGTAGTGACCACATGCCGATAGTCACCACAATCAAAAATGGCTATCAACGATCAGTACCAGTTCAGGTTCCATTCGACCTCACGAGGAACATTGACTGGCAAACATTTGCATCGGCGGTAGAAATTGGTATTGAATCAACTGATATTCTGCCACCACTGGATGAATATCGATTCCTTACCGAATTGATTCAAAAAAGCGCACTAGAAGCTCAGAAACGACGCGTTCCAAGTACATCTGTCATAAGAAGGCCATCCACTCCTGGATGGGATGATGAATGTACTAAGTTGTATTCTGAGAAATCTGATGCCTTCAAGGCTTTCCGTAAACACGGAAGGTCTGAGCTTTTTGAAGAGTATTTGAGGCTTGAAAGAAAGCTCAAAAATCTTCTCAAGGCTAAAAAACGTAGCTACTGGCGACGTTTTGTCGAGAGACTATCTCGAGAAACCTCAATGACAACACTTTGGAAAACGGCCCGCAACATGCGAAACCGCATTTCCACCAACGAGAGTGAAGAATACTCCAATCGATGGATATTCAACTTCGCAAAAAAGGTCTGTCCAGACTCCGTACCAGCAGAACCGCTATTTCGAGAATCAATCACTGATCTCGGTTCTTTGGGTGGACCATTCTCAATGCTGGAACTATCTATGTCTCTTCTTTCATCGAACAACTCTACTCCGGGATGCGATAACATCAAATTCAATCTTCTTAAAAACCTCCCAGATATCGCAAAAAGACGATTACTTGACTTGAACAACTGTTTCATGGAGTACAACATTGTGCCACCAGAATGGCGACAGGTCAAAGTAATAGCTATTCAAAAGCCTGGGAAACCAGCGTCTAATCACAATTCATACCGACCGATTGCCATGCTATCATGCATGAGAAAATTATTGGAGAAAATGATCCTTTCAAGAATCGACCATTGGGTCGAGCAAAATGCATTACTGTCAAATACTCAGTTCGGTTTTCGAAAAGGTAAAGGAACAAATGATTGTCTAGCGTTGCTCTCTTCAGATATACAGCTGGCCTATGCGCACAAGGAGCAACTGGCTTCAGTCTTCTTGGATATTAAGGGCGCTTTTGATTCTGTTTCCATAGAAGTACTGTCAGAAAATCTGCACAGTAGTGGATTACCCGTTATTTTGAATAATTTCTTGTACAATTTGTTGTCAGTAAAACATATGAACTTCACACTCGGCACTCTGACAACTTCCAGAAATAGCTACATGGGCCTTCCCCAAGGTTCATGTTTAAGTCCTGCTTTACAATTTCTATGTTAAAGATATTGACAATTGTTTGGAAGGACAATGCACGCTTAGACAACTTGCAGATGATGCCGTGATCTCCCTAAGAGGTCCATGTGCAGCTGTCTTGCAAGGACCATTGCAAAGTACCCTAGATAATCTGACTGTTTGGGCCAGACATTTGGGGATCGAGTTTTCACCGCAAAAACTCAGTTGGTTGTGTTTACTAGGAAGCGGTACCCTGCTCAACTGAAACTAAAGCTGTTGAATGATGACATCAATCAATCTTTATCTTCTAAATACCTTGGAGTCTGGTTTGATTCCAAATGT
>NC_085141.1:150030962-150040962 GCF_024139115.2 Armigeres subalbatus
AGTAATTAAAGTTCTCCTATGCTAGCTATGAATTGACCTAATTGAGGTAACAATGAACATATAATGAATGTAATAAATTCTAATTGGAATATGTTTTCTTTGTATTCAATGAAAACGACATTTAAATAATAATAATACTCTATAATGCTCGGAGAAAGGCTATGTAGTTCATCATGAACAGCAATATGAGAAACTGTATTGCCACTCACTCTCCTTAATTCGCTGAGCTATATAGGGTAAACTACCCTAATGGTAACACTATCCCCTTTTCTCCCCTAATAAATTAATAATTTTATTATTAATTTATTTGACGATATTCTAATCCATCCAGTACTACTCAGGTTTGAGACGCAACTTTGCTTGCTCGATAATTTCGCAATAGAGAATATTTACGTACTGATCAACCAAATAGTGCCTTTATCTGATCAATTAAAGACCATTTGTCGACGATATACCCAGTTTTTGTTTTAATAGGCCCTATCTCTCCTGAATATCTTAACATTTTTAATGTTGAGAGGGAGAAAAGTACCTTCTCTTCGGCTGTTAGGATGTGAACTCTACCTGATGAAGTTACTTCTGGAATGTATTTCGTCAAGGTAAGTAACTGGAGCATGGAGCGCTGATATTTTGACATGTTAGAAAAAAAGTGACTTAACGAATTCTCCGGGACTGATGTTGAACACGTATTGGAACGGATACTTTTTTTTGGCGGTTAGATGATCTTTTGCAGTAACGCAGAAACCGGCTTCGCATCACTAGAAACTTTACATTCTTTGGTTATGTAATCGTGGATTATTGTTGTTTCGAATGTGCTATTACCGCTCGAAAGTTGCTGTTATAATTGTGAGAAGTGACTATGGACCAGTACAAACACGAAACAATACATCCAACTTCATCAGATTCACCGATGTGTTGTCTTTGACTTTGACTAGGACATTAACCTGGACTGCATGACGCCTAAACGCTATATTTAACTTGTGACTCTTTTACCTACTGGTGATGCATAACTAATAATGTTTGTTCTAATTTTCTGGAATGCCTGGTTTGAGATCGGATGCTGAGAAGACTCCTAGGTTTTCCTACTTCATCCATAAGTTCGTATGAATTGGTTCCTCTTCTAGCCACAATGGTGCACGGAATGTACACCGGTCCCAATTTCGCATTAAATGAGTCGCATGCTGAAGATTGTGTGAAGCTTCGCCGATAAACTTTTGCTCTACACTGTAAACTGGTGCAGGTAATCGATATCTCAACTTATAGTTCTTGACACTTTTCTCATGAGCCTTTTGCAGATTTTTAACAACCAAATCTTGGATAGTTTTGTCAACCTTTCGCTTCTGTTCTATTCGTTCAGTTTCTGATGGTTCGCTAGTCACTGCATCTAAACGATGGTCCTCACCACTAACTACTATCTCATGCCCGAATAGAATTCTGTATGGAGAGAAGCCCGTTGAAGAGTGAGTCGTAGTATTAATAGTAAATTCAACATCCGAAATTTTGGAATCCCATGTGCGCTGATCGGAGCGCACGTACGTACGAATGCATGTCTCTATCCCAGACAACCAGAATGCATGCATAATAGAATTGTTTTTCTGTTATGCGATGCCTATGCGCCTAAATTTCATCGCTTACCAGTCGCGAAAACCCTTTTACGTAAAAAAGTGGAGGCGATATAAGTGTATTTCTTATCCGACGTTGCACGGAAGTGTATGCGATGTGCACGATTTTTATGCGAGTTTGTTCGTTATGCATTGCGATGTAGTTTGTGATAACAAACTCTGTTTGACAGATAATCCGATTTCATGTGAGTTTGATTGCAGGAATATGCGATGTCAACAAATGAAGCTGGAATAAACTCGTAAAATAGCCTACTGTGCGGGAAAATTTATAAATAAACTGATGAGCTTTGCACAACAATGCGAATCTGATGAAACTGGATCGGTAAACGATTTTGATCGTGCATTCTTATGCGATGTGTGGTTGTCTGGGATGCTTCTATTCAGCCGTTCCACAGGGTTGGACTGGCTGTGATGCCTAACATTTGTCCAATGAACAACCCTGTAGCGATCTAGGAATTGTTTGAAATTTTTGCTGAGAAAGGTACTCGCGTTATCGCTAATCAGTGTCTCTGGTACTGAATAACGGCGAAACCAGTGCTCTTCCATGGTCTTAATGACGAGATCAGTGGATATTTTCCTCATGGGAACCATCATTGTCCATTTCGAGTAAACATCGAGCAGAACGAAAAGGTGACAATTGCCTGTTCGACTACGGGGTAATGATGACTGTATGAAGTCAATAGCCACCATTTGAAATGGTTTAGAAGTTAGTCTTTGCCTACCCATTTCGGGATGCTGTGAAGTTGATGACGGTTTGCATTCCTTACAAACTGTACACCTTTCTAAAACCTTGCGTATGAAAGTTGCCATCCTAGGCCAGAAGAATTTTTGTTTCATCTTCTCCACGAGCTTTTCATAACCGATATGTAGGTGAGTTTCGTGCTCATCTCGCGTTAGCTTCTCGCGAGTAGATTCGGGAATGCACTGCTTCCACTCGTAATTGTAGTCCAAAGTTTCGGTTTTATTCGGAACAAACTTGAATAAACGATTATTCTCAATGCGGTAATCGATATGATTCTCTGGAGAATCACGCACCGATTTGAAAGTGGTGGTGTACCATCACGCTAAAATGAACTACGCAAAATTGAGTCAAATCCGACTCATTTTCATTAAAAACGGGACAACTCAAGATTTGAGTAAAAGATACTACTTCAATAAAATGATGATTGCACTTAAACTAGGAGTCTGTTTGTCGTAAAATGCACTTAGATAGATAGATAAACTTGATTCGCATCTGTCGTATTAAAAATTGATGGAAGGCCAAGCTTAACTTTCGCGAAATCATCATGCGTCCGCTTGCTCGTTGTCATCTACATCAACCAACTCAACAGCACGAGAGAGTGCATCAGGGATCACATTGTATCTCCCGCGCCTGTGTCGAATCTCCATGTCGAAACTCTGCAAATCAATGCTCCAGCGACATAGTCTCGACGACGATCGCCACTTCCCATTCATGATGTGGGTTAGTGCTGAAGCATCAGTGACGACGACGAAATGGGTACCCTCAATATATGGTCTAAATTTGTCTATCGCGGATAGGACTGTCAGTCCTTCCTTCTCAGACGCAGCATAATTTTGCTGAGCGGGCGATAACTTCTGCGAGAAGTATGCTACCACACATTCACCATTGTCGTGTTCCTGGGTGAGGATAGCCGCAATTGCACTATCCGAGGCATCCGTTTGGATGACAAATGGTAAGTTGAAATTTGGACTTGCGAGCACTGGGGCTGAGATCAATCGTTCTTTTATGCCATTAAATGATTGCTCCGCTGTGGTTGACCATTTTATGGATTTTGGTTTTGTTTCGTAGGAGATTAGTGAGAGGAGCAGTTAACTCACTGAAATTTGAGATAAATCTCCTATAATAATTGGCCATGCCTAAGAAACGTCTCAGTGACCGGATCGATTTAGGTCGCTCATAATTTATTATGGCCTCGATTCTATCAGGATTAGGACTCAAACCTTCTCGTGAGATTATGTAACCGAGATAAGGGAGCTGTTTTACACAAAACTTTGACTTATTTATATTAATAGAGAGGTTCGCATTTCGAAGCCGCCTTGCAACCTCCCGAAGACTCTCAAGATGGGCCTCGAATGTATTGCTCACGACGACAATGTCGTCGAGATACCCAAATACATGGGGCTCGAGCTCGCCGCACCCCAAGACGTCGTCCATCAAACGAGTGAGTGTTGCCGGGCTGTTTACAAGTCCAAAAGGAAGTCTCGTAAATTGGAATAGGCCTCTTCCAACACCGAGAAAGCCGTATATCTTCGCGAATTGGGATCAAGCGGTATTTGCAAGAACGCTTTAGATAAGTCGATCGTTGTCAAATATTTGCCTGGTCCCAATCTGCTTAGAATACGGTTATGATGCGGTAGAGGATATGCATCACGTTTAGTTCTATCGTTCAGACGTCGTGCGTCTAAACATAGGCGTACCTCACCTGTAGGTTTCAAAACTGGAACTGTGCTTAGTGACCAGTCACTTTTGCTCCGTTCAATAACCCGTTGAGCTAACATTTTGTCTAATTCCCTGTTAATTTTTGCTTGTAGCTCGGGCGATGTGGGATAGTGATTAATTCTTACTGAAGGTGAATTTTTGAATTCTTCTTTCAGTTCGATTTTGTGAGATATCATGGGAGTGATATTGAGAATTTCCCCTTCCACTGCAACCATAAACATTCCCTTCACCTCTTCTAAACTTTCCATCTGTTCCTGCGTCAATACATCCTCTTCCATTTCGTGAACTTCTATCTCGCTCTCACTATAGTCCTCGTCATAACATACTCTCTGAATTTGAACCGATGGCTCAAGTTTGTATACTGCTTGTATAAGTCCTCGTATCCGAGAATTAGTTTATGCCGGACTACGGGTGCTATTAAAGCAGGAATGATGTGGGTCTCCCCATTGAACGTAATTGGTAAGTTCACGTAGCCTAGGATTTCAATTGGTGCTCCAGAGGCTGTTTTTGCAGAAGTTGACGTCTGAAATACTTTCAACTTCAACTCATCAATAAGTTTCTCGGAACCTTTACCAAGTACCGTTCTCTGGGCCTCGCTGTCCAATAAACCAATAAGCTTTTTGTCTAGAATTTTGACTTCTACAAAGGGACGTGCGTCTCCTTCGATGTGTATTAAAAGTTCGTCAATGGGATCAGACTCATAATCATCATCATCCATGGAATCGAACCCATATTCTCTTGGGCTGCATATTGTTGTAGTTTTGGGAGTGTTTAGAGAAATGGCATCAGCTTCCTCCCTCAAGCTGAGCTCTCCATGTTTTTTGGACAAGCTGGACATGTTTTTGTGAGTGCGCCCAGAAGCCCACATATTCGACAAAATTTTGCTCAGGGCTCCTCGCATTCTGCGTAGTGGTGACCCTGGTTACGACAATTGTAACACGTACCTATTGGTGGACGTTTGTATTCCCTTGCTAAATCTTTTAATGTGCCTCTCGATGTGCCTTCCATTGGTTTAAGCTCTTCTCTTTGTTTTTTTCTGGGCCCTCTCATCAAGATTTTGTTTTTTTGGTCGATTCGATTATCTGTCAGTTTTGGTTTTGGTTTCTGTTTAGACGTGTTTGGTTTGTTGTTAGTTGAAATTTCATTCAATTGACTGGAACAAGCCTCGTTGTTAGTACTCTCGACTGTTTTTGGAAAATACTCCAATGATTCTCGTCGACGATTCTACCATAACGTTTGAGTTCAATCGATCGGAAATCGATTTGATTCCAGCGCCAATCATGGCATTTTTGTAATCAAATCGCATATTCCTCCAAATAAGCTCGAATCTTCTTTTTCAGGTAACGGTCGAGCCATGGATTGAAATATTTTGAGCATGTCGTGAAGATAGTCAACAAATTTCTCCCCGCGAGCTTGTCGGCGGTTCGTAGCCTGTATCTCGAGTTGAAAATCGAGATCCGGAGCAAGAAATTCTTGTTTCAGTTCGGATTTCAATTCACTCCAGTTCCTAAAATCACGATTTTCCATACCCTCAATAAACCAATCCCCGTACCGAGAAAAGATGAATCGCGCCTCTAAAAAGCTCACGATCTGAAATGCTCTCCGCTCTTCGTCTCATCTTCACCTCTTTCAAAACTCTGCCAATTTCCTGCCTCCGTCCTTACCGTCGTATTTTATTCGCCACTCGGATATAGGGATGCGCTTCAGAGGTCTCTGGTGCTCCCTTATGTCTCTGTGCCTAAATTCTCTCCTAACTCACCCATTGCTACTCCGTTTCTTGTCGGGTTAGGACCTGGTTTCATGTACCATTTGAATCTTCTGTGGTCGATCTTGTCCACATATTTTGGGTTGCTCGAGAGCTATTATCTTAGGTTTTAATTCATTGGATATCAGTTGTAGTTCGGCTATCTAGCCTTTGATGCCACCGATGTTCCACTGTTCCACTGATGTTGGTGAGTTTGGCTATCTTTTGTGTTTGCTTTGGAGAGGCGGTATATCTGAGCTTTTGTGTACCTTGTTAGTCCCTTTTAGGTTTTATTTTGTTGTATGTTGTCTTTTGTTCGTTTTGGTGGTGGTTCCCCTGTTTGGATTCTTCTTGGAGAGGTTGGCCCAGAGGCCGTGTTTGAAGTTGTTAGAACCATAGAATGTGGTTCGGTAATGTAGGATTGGGTGGTCCATCACATTACACCTACTTCATGTGATAAGGGCTGTTTACTACTGGATGTTCCTGGTGTCCAGTAGACTACCGTTCGTGACTTCTATTTTTATAGACCCTCTGCCATCCATCCGCTCGGCACGGCGGTCTTTACCTTAGGATTGGGACTGTTTTGTTTTGCGAGTGTTTATGTGTCGCTACTATTTATATAAATGTCCTTGGTTGAGAATGTCTTCGAAGCTCCGTGTAACCTGATCTTCAATTGGACTAGTGAGACCTAGACTAAAATTATGGGCACTCTCGAACTGCTGAGCAAGTTTTTGAGCCTTTTCGCCATTTGTTAATAAAATGTTATTTCCCTCTTTAAGCGCTGGAATTGGCTTTTGAGATTTTTAAGGTTTTTTGTTAATTTCCAAAGGTTTTCGAACTGCGATCCAACTTCGAGACATTATTCTCAAAGTTGGTATATGGTATTTCTCAGAATAGCGAAACAGGATCGCGAGTTCTTTGGTATTGCCTTCGCCTCACATTTTAAGACGGATCAGTAGCTGAAGATCGTCGGTTCGGATCGGAGTTGAATTTAATTTCACATTTAGGAATTGCAATGCCTCTGGCTTCGACAATTAAATTTGCCAAAGATACGAGAGCATTATCAATATCACTTTTGGTATCGAGAGGAATATCAACATCAAAACTCCCAATCCCAATCAGCTCTATGATAATTAAAAGTAGAGCTGATTGGATTATAAATGGCTTCTTGTGAGATTTCAAATGTCACAGGAAGGTGATCAGAGTCAAAGTCAGCATGAGTTACCAATTGGCCACACCGCTGACTTGAATCCGTTAAAACTAAATCAATTGTAGAAGGATTTCGACTGGAAGAAAAACAAGTTGGTCCATTGGGATATTGAATAGTATAATATCCCGCAGAACAATCTTCAAATAAGATTTTACCATTGGAGTTGCTTTGAGCATTATTCCATGAACGGTGTTTGGCATTGAAGTCACCAATTACGAAGAATTTTGATTTGTTGCGAGTCAGAATTTGAAGATCAGCTTTCAACAAATTCTTTTGCTGTCCATTGCATTGAAAAGGCAAGTAGGCTGCAATGAAGGAAAATTGTCCAAAATTTGTTTCAACAGAAACTCCCAAGGTTTCAAAAACTTTGGTTTGGAACGAAGAAAATAATTTATGTTTGATACGTCTATTAATGACAATGGCGACCCCACCATAGGCGCTGTCAAGACGATCATTTCTGTAGATAAAATAATTTGGATCTCTTTTAATGGAGAGTCCTGGTTTTAAATAAGTTTCTGTTATAATGGCAATAAGGTACACCGGGGTAAGTTGAAAGTAAGTTTTTCAAAGTTGAAATTAGAAGTGCTGTAAAAAATCACCCTTCGATATATTTTGAATCCGTTTGCGGTGTTTGCTAGTCCGGGCCAAATATTATACATAAAAATAAGCAAACTGAGCAACTTTTTTATAAATATTTTTATATTTAAATTATTTTATTATATGCATCGTTTCAATTTGCCCCGCGAATCAGGGCAAGTTGAAACACTGCGTTATATTCAGACGTAGGGCTAATTTTGCCGTATTAATAACAAAATGTATGTACTCAGTGAGACTCAAGAAGCACGAGGTTGTAAAGGTGACTATAATACTGCCAAGATTCGCATAAGAGTCTCATGTAAGTTTTTGACAATTTTGATTTTCCTTCAGAAACTAACTAGCTTAAAATTGTCTCCTGATTAAGAAAAACTGATAAAATAGTAGGCTTTGTTCTAGAAATTTGAAAACAAATCCCACTTTTGTTGTCTCATGTTGATAAATATCTCTCATAAAAATCAGATTCCAGATTTTGATAGGTACTCTTTTACACAAAAAATAAACTTAAGTATGGTCCATTTAATTGTGGGACAATTAACACGGATCATTACGAATAAAAAATATTATGTCAATTTTTTGGAAAGATACCAATTTTTTTTTTCTTTCGGCGAAAATGTCATTGGACTCTTATGCGAATAAGGGCAGTGTACAACTGAGTCACAAGTGTATTTTCAGAAACCAAATTCTAGAGAACGCACTACGCTGAAAATTTATTAAATTGATTTCCTCCTGCTGGTGACCACTCGGATTACTGTTAAGAATGCTTCATTATTTGGTTCACTTGTATATTGCGCAGTTGATTAATTCGGTTGTGGCTTCTTCATAAATGCACATTAATTAACCAGCCTTCATATCTCTCATAAACTCTTCGATTAGAGAAATAGGCAACTGGGGAAGTGAAAGGTGGAGTTAACGAAATGTTTACATACTCTATGTTTTATTTTCTATGGGTCAGTGCTCAGTAGATTAAGAATCTCAAAACTGCATTTTTAACATGACCCCTTTTCATTCTAGTGGAGATTGTGGGAGGTTGCATTCATTACGGAATGGGCGGAAATTTATTGAATTTATGTTCAGAAGTTTGCATGTTTTTATAAATTTATGTTTTTCGAATATATGTATTTACGGACCATGTTGAATTCTGAAAAAAAAAAAACTTTTAATCGCGAGGGTGACGTTTTGAATCGTTGTTTTAACTTGCCCCGCACCACGCATTTCTATTTGCCCCGTTGAGTTGAACATGCAGAGCAATATCAAACAACCAAAATACAAAAATTAAAACGGGTCTTTCATCGATTTTTCATAATCATTAGGCTTATTTAACATTGAATGATTACCTACCGTGAAAATTTGATGAAAAAACTGTTACAAACATCGTTTTGAGACCAGTTTCATTGGCACGTCAAATAGTTGGTTTGGATTTTTCGAAGGGCGAAAAATAAACAATGGAAGGGATTGCTTTTGAAAGCTGCAATCTTTCGGGAATGGCAGTCAGAAGGTGCGTTTAGGCGAGTAGTTTGTTGAAAAAAATTATCAGAACATTCGGTCATTTCCTATCTGAATTACAGCTTCCGTTTCAACTTTACCCGCATTTCAACTTGCCCCGGTGTACCTTATGCACATTATGAACTG
Organism: Armigeres subalbatus; assembly: GCF_024139115.2. Lineage (NCBI taxonomy): Eukaryota > Metazoa > Arthropoda > Insecta > Diptera > Culicidae > Armigeres > Armigeres subalbatus. The sequence continues at coordinate 150,040,223 of NC_085141.1, forward strand.
TTAGGAAGTTGAATAATTCATCTTCCTTACCCTTTAGAGAGCGGGCATTCTAATTTAGAACTTTCACACAATTATTTGGATCCATTGAAACGGAGTCCGGTAACATTTGTTTGTGTGTACTTTATACCAACCTGAACAGCTTCAGCTTCAGCTACCTGAATCGGCAACATGACCGTTATTTTCCATTGGGACATGGGTATAAACCTCATTTTGAAAAGAGAAATTTTCATTTGTCTTAAGACGAGTTTATACAATCCCATTGAATTCCACCACTTAATTGTATCTTGACAGATACGTATTTCGACCTCAACAGTAAGGCCGTCTTCAGTGTCTCGTACTTGACTCGACTTGAAGAAAATGATCGCAACTTACACTATTTATACTATGCGTAGGTATAATAATTTATCTAGGTACTTATCTTGTTACATTTACTACGGTGCTTACTTTTTTTTTTCCTGCTTACTTTTACTCGCTTGTTGCGCTTAATGCTTAGGTATAAACTTGAAGAGCCAGGGACTACCATTTCCTTGATCTTTATTCAACAACCGCGTTTGTACCTGTCGGTAGATTTCCAAGCTCTCAGCAACATCAAGTTTCCACGAAGAAGAGACATTTCTTTAGGGTAAGCAATACCATGCTGATGGTGGCTTGGTCCAATGCCCGGTGCCGGTCTAGGCAATTTTCGGATTGGAAATTGTCTTGACTTCTCTGGGCATCATCGTGTTAGCCTCATGATATGC
>NC_085141.1:150053462-150060962 GCF_024139115.2 Armigeres subalbatus
CGGACTTCCGCATCGTGCGACTCGACCGGCCGACCAGGGGTCGCTACAACATCAACTGCCGTCTGCTTCCAAGCTTCCAGCTCAGTGTCATCGAGGCGATCGGTGTCGAAATCACCACTTCGGTCGGCACAATCGCGCTCATCGCGGCATACTGTCCAACGCAAGCCAAAGCCGGCGATGGATCATCGGCTGCCCTTCGGAGGGACATCGTCAAGCACGCTGCAATTGAATCACAAAAATTATCCAGACCAGAATGGTGGACCTCAAAATAACGATTTCTCAAATAAGATCCGCACTCTCCCAGATTATGCTAAGCCGTTCTGGAAAATGTCCAAAATACTAAAATCCAAGCCTCGGCCCATAGAGGCGGAGTAGTGTATAGTGTCGCCATCTTCAAAAGTTTAGAGAAAAAGTCGAAAAAGTAAACAAACATTTTGCACGAACAACAAGTTTTATTTCTTAATTTTCCAGCTTATTTGTGTATAAAGTGCAGTATTTCTTTAATTGAGATTGAAAATTTTGTTCACATAGAATCTGTTTTCGTTGTTGTGGAAGAAATTTGCATAGACGACTTGCTGTTGTTTTAGAGGAAGTAGACCAGTGTAGCTGGTTCATAACTGGTGAAATATTCTCGTGATTGAATATACTTGTTTGTGCCATTAGAGTAAGTTATTCACTTAAAATAAATTATGAACGATTCATACTAAAGTCAATTAATAGTTATGTATTTCAGGTTGGTAAAATGAGCGAGTACTACGAGAAACCTTCGTCCATCAAGTGCGTAGTACCATCTTGCACTCAGAAGCGTGAAGCTGGGGTATCTTTTCACAAATTTCCCGATAAGCAGCGCGACCAGAAGAGACATAATACTTGGATCCGTGAGCTGCATTTGAAGTATCCACCAAATAAATATTCTGTTGTTTGCAGTCAGCATTTCAAAGTAGAAGACTTCCATCCTCCCAGTAAGTCAAAAATAAATACTAATTAGCCTGACATTTAATCCTATCTTTTAATTATTCCTTCGAATGTTCTTATTACACAGGAAATGATCAAACGAAACTAGTTTTGAAGAGCCATGCCATACCAATTCCCCGAGGAAGGTCAAAAGACAATTCAAGAAAAGAGAAATGTGATTCACAATGATTCGTCTTTAATCAACAATACTCAGCCTCCTTCTTACGACGATGCTGCGGTCCAGGTTGATACAACTGATCTGGACGTTCTGTTTAAGAAAAAGAGAGGAAAGTTTTAAAATCGATTCAGTAGAACAGCTAACAGCGTGGACCGGTTTGGGGAGTTTTAAGATGCTAGAGGTAATCGTGAGTGCTTTCGAGATGACACCAGAGGCAAAACAATTTTCCAAGTTGGTCATTAGTATCAAACACTTGGTAATACTTGTGTTTGTGAAAATTAAGACGAACATGTCCTTTCGTTGCATTTCAAGTTTGTTTGATATAGGGTAAACTGGGGTAATATGCACCCCTGGGCAAAACGACCTTTTGTCACAGTTCTAGCGGTGTCTCAGGAATATTTTCAAGAACGTTTACTACTGGATTAGTAGTTCGAGATCCGAACTACATGCGCTGTGGCCAAAGGGTCGTTTTGCCCTGGGGTATATTACCCCAGTTTCCCTAACTCCCAAAACTACGTCCAAATATTTCCATACAACTGTTCCCATCCTGGCTGATGTGATGCGCGTAGCTGTTCCATGGCCGACCAAAGAAATGATTGCTAACGATCTTCTATATTGCTTTCAACAGTATTCAAATGTGCGGGCTGTGTTGGACTGCACTGAAATTCCCATTCAGCGATCGAACTGCTTGCACTGCAGGATCTTGACATACTCACATTACAAAGGTCGAGAGACGGCAAAATATATGATTTCAGTGACACCGGGAGGTTGTATCAGTTACATAAGTCCTGGTTATGTTGGCAAAGCTTCGGATAAATTCATCTTTAATGCATGTGACATTTTTCGCTGTTCGAGGAGAATGATGCAATAAATTCTTTGAGAGCATCGAATAAGTTGGCGGAAATTTCTGTGGCTTGATTTGATAATTGCTCCAACATAAAATAAAGGGCCTTGTCGATTTCATATAACCGGGCAAAGCTGCAGAACTCTTGTCAGGGTAGTACGACAGCAGCTTGAACAGGTTCGAGAGCTTGATTTATTCCACCTATCGCCAAAAATCGTGGTCACTGGAGTTGAATTTGGGTTGTAGCCGCAAATCGCTTGGAGTTTGTTGCACGAATTCTCTTCACCCATAGAACCGTTTGAGCATGGATAGCATTATATTCCAACGTGGCTTGGTATCAGCCATTAATACATATTCTTTACCGAATTCAGAACGAACCTATTTTTACCGCACATTATTTATCACCGGTGATCTTCGGAAAGAATTACTACGGCACGTATCTTTTCATAATATCATATATTGCGGGAAAGTTATCGACGATATAAACCAGAGCTTAAAATATTCATCTTCATGAAGCAACTTCAGTCCGAATATTGACAAACATCGCATGAATATTCAAAACATAGAATGACATAGTCAGACGACTACTCCACGAACTCATTCATTCGACTGTCACTGAGTGTGTTTACTATGTGCAGAAAAACATAATTAGCATTGTTTATGTTGATGTTTACCGTCGAAAGTGCCTCGCGGATGAAAATCGGATTCAGTTCTATGTGATACATTACTTTACTCATTTGAAACATGCTCAGATTTCAGATAATTTATCAATTTGTAAAATGTGCATAAATATTCAATGACTAATATTCAACTGAATATTGACTGTCCAGAGCCGACTATGAATGTGTCGGAAGTGAACTGACAAATGAAGAAAAATGGACTTCACCAAAAATTTTCGATTATTTTACACTCTGATATAAACAATGTTCATTGAATTAAAGAATGATTGACAATTAGACAGATGGCTAAGAGAATTAAGCAACACGTATGAATAATGATGATGTTGATCGATTTTTGCTGTAGGGTGATCGTCGTTAATGATGTTTATTTGTGCATAAATTTATTTATGCTGTGCGCGATAGTTGTGTTTGTTGCACTGTGAGTCTTTAGCTGATATACGTGAATGTAGGGAAAACTATTCATGATTTTTCATATTGACAGCAAAATTTGATATACCGAAAATACCGGTATTTTCCGTCTCTAATACCTAATAATAAATTTCATTCAATTGACTGGAACAAGCCTCGTTGTTAGTACTCTCGACTGTTTTTTTGGAAAATACTCCAATGATTCTCGTCGACGATTCTACCATAACGTTTGAGTTCAATCGATCGGAAATCGATTTGATTCCAGCGCCAATCATGGCATTTTTGTAATCAAATCGCATATTCCTCCAAATAAGCTCGAATCTTCTTTTTTCAGGTAACGGTCGAGCCATGGATTGAAATATTTTGAGCATGTCGTGAAGATAGTCAACAAATTTCTCCCCGCGAGCTTGTCGGCGGTTCGTAGCCTGTATCTCGAGTTGAAAATCGAGATCCGGAGCAAGAAATTCTTGTTTCAGTTCGGATTTCAATTCACTCCAGTTCCTAAAATCACGATTTTCCATACCCTCAATAAACCAATCCCCGTACCGAGAAAAGATGAATCGCGCCTCTAAAAAGCTCACGATCTGAAATGCTCTCCGCTCTTCGTCTCATCTTCACCTCTTTCAAAAACTCTGCCAATTTCCTGCCTCCGTCCTTACCGTCGTATTTTATTCGCCACTCGGATATAGGGATGCGCTTCAGAGGTCTCTGGTGCTCCCTTATGTCTCTGTGCCTAAATTCTCTCCTAACTCACCCATTGCTACTCCGTTTCTTGTCGGGTTAGGACCTGGTTTCATGTACCATTTGAATCTTCTGTGGTCGATCTTGTCCACATATTTTGGGTTGCTCGAGAGCTATTATCTTAGGTTTTAATTCATTGGATATCAGTTGTAGTTCGGCTATCTAGCCTTTGATGCCACCGATGTTCCACTGTTCCACTGATGTTGGTGAGTTTGGCTATCTTTTGTGTTTGCTTTGGAGAGGCGGTATATCTGAGCTTTTTGTGTACCTTGTTAGTCCCTTTTAGGTTTTTATTTTGTTGTATGTTGTCTTTTGTTCGTTTTGGTGGTGGTTCCCCTGTTTGGATTCTTCTTGGAGAGGTTGGCCCAGAGGCCGTGTTTGAAGTTGTTAGAACCATAGAATGTGGTTCGGTAATGTAGGATTGGGTGGTCCATCACATTACACCTACTTCATGTGATAAGGGCTGTTTACTACTGGATGTTCCCTGGTGTCCAGTAGACTACCGTTCGTGACTTCTATTTTTATAGACCCTCTGCCATCCATCCGCTCGGCACGGCGGTCTTTACCTTAGGATTGGGACTGTTTTGTTTTGCGAGTGTTTATGTGTCGCTACTATTTATATAAATGTCCTTGGTTGAGAATGTCTTCGAAGCTCCGTGTAACCTGATCTTCAATTGGACTAGTGAGACCTAGACTAAAATTATGGGCACTCTCGAACTGCTGAGCAAGTTTTTGAGCCTTTTCGCCATTTGTTAATAAAATGTTATTTCCCTCTTTAAGCGCTGGAATTGGCTTTTGAGATTTTTAAGAATTTTGTTAATTTCCAAAAAGGTTTTCGAACTGCGATCCAACTTCGAGACATTATTCTCAAAGTTGGTATATGGTATTTCTCAGAATAGCGAAACGGGATCGCGAGTTCTTTGGTATTGCCTTCGCCTCACATTTTTAAGACGGATCAGTAGCTGAAGATCGTCGGTTCGGATCGGAGTTGAATTTAATTTCACATTTAGGAATTGCAATGCCTCTGGCTTCGACAATTAAATTTGCCAAAGATACGAGAGCATTATCAATATCACTTTTGGTATCGAGAGGAATATCAACATCAAAACTCCCAATCCCAATCAGCTCTATGATAATTAAAAGTAGAGCTGATTGGATTATAAATGGCTTCTTGTGAGATTTCAAATGTCACAGGAAGGTGATCAGAGTCAAAGTCAGCATGAGTTACCAATTGGCCACACCGCTGACTTGAATCCGTTAAAACTAAATCAATTGTAGAAGGATTTCGACTGGAAGAAAAACAAGTTGGTCCATTGGGATATTGAATAGTATAATATCCCGCAGAACAATCTTCAAATAAGATTTTACCATTGGAGTTGCTTTGAGCATTATTCCATGAACGGTGTTTGGCATTGAAGTCACCAATTACGAAGAATTTTGATTTGTTGCGAGTCAGAATTTGAAGATCAGCTTTCAACAAATTATTTTTGCTGTCCATTGCATTGAAAAGGCAAGTAGGCTGCAATGAAGGAAAATTGTCCAAAATTTGTTTCAACAGAAACTCCCAAGGTTTCAAAAACTTTGGTTTGGAACGAAGAAAATAATTTATGTTTGATACGTCTATTAATGACAATGGCGACCCCACCATAGGCGCTGTCAAGACGATCATTTCTGTAGATAAAATAATTTGGATCTCTTTTAATGGAGAGTCCTGGTTTTAAATAAGTTTCTGTTATAATGGCAATAAGGTACACCGGGGTAAGTTGAAAGTAAGTTTTTTCAAAGTTGAAATTAGAAGTGCTGTAAAAAAATCACCCTTCGATATATTTTGAATCCGTTTGCGGTGTTTGCTAGTCCGGGCCAAATATTATACATAAAAAATAAGCAAACTGAGCAACTTTTTTATAAATATTTTTATATTTAAATTATTTTATTATATGCATCGTTTCAATTTGCCCCGCGAATCGGGGCAAGTTGAAACACTGCGTTATATTCAGACGTAGGGCTAATTTTGCCGTATTAATAACAAAATGTATGTACTCAGTGAGACTCAAGAAGCACGAGGTTGTAAAGGTGACTATAATACTGCCAAGATTCGCATAAGAGTCTCATGTAAGTTTTTGACAATTTTGATTTTCCTTCAGAAACTAACTAGCTTAAAATTGTCTCCTGATTAAGAAAAACTGATAAAATAGTAGGCTTTGTTCTAGAAATTTGAAAACAAATCCCACTTTTGTTGTCTCATGTTGATAAATATCTCTCATAAAAATCAGATTCCAGATTTTGATAGGTACTCTTTTACACCAAAATAAACTTAAGTATGGTCCATTTAATTGTGGGACAATTAACACGGATCATTACGAATAAAAATATTATGTCAATTTTTGGAAAGATACCAATTTTTTTTTTCTTTCGGCGAAAATGTCATTGGACTCTTATGCGAATAAGGGCAGTGTACAACTGAGTCACAAGTGTATTTTCAGAAACCAAATTCTAGAGAACGCACTACGCTGAAAATTTATTAAATTGATTTCCTCCTGCTGGTGACCACTCGGATTACTGTTAAGAATGCTTCATTATTTGGTTCACTTGTATATTGCGCAGTTGATTAATTCGGTTGTGGCTTCTTCATAAATGCACATTAATTAACCAGCCTTCATATCTCTCATAAACTCTTCGATTAGAGAAATAGGCAACTGGGGAAGTGAAAGGTGGAGTTAACGAAATGTTTACATACTCTATGTTTTATTTTTCTATGGGTCAGTGCTCAGTAGATTAAGAATCTCAAAACTGCATTTTTAACATGACCCCTTTTCATTCTAGTGGAGATTGTGGAGGGTTGCATTCATTACGGAATGGGCGGAAATTTATTGAATTTATGTTCAGATGTTTGCATGTTTTTATAAATTTATGTTTTTCGAATATATGTATTTACGGACCATGTTGAATTCTGAAAAAAACTTTTTAATCGCGAGGGTGACGTTTTGAATCGTTGTTTTAACTTGCCCCGCACCACGCATTTCTATTTGCCCCGTTGAGTTGAACATGCAGAGCAATATCAAACAACCAAAATACAAAAATTAAAACGGGTCTTTCATCGATTTTTCATAATCATTAGGCTTATTTAACATTGAATGATTACCTACCGTGAAAATTTGATGAAAAAACTGTTACAAACATCGTTTTGAGACCAGTTTCATTGGCACGTCAAATAGTTGGTTTGGATTTTTCGAAGGGCGAAAAATAAACAATGGAAGGGATTGCTTTTGAAAGCTGCAATCTTTCGGGAATGGCAGTCAGAAGGTGCGTTTAGGCGAGTAGTTTGTTGAAAAAAATTATCAGAACATTCGGTCATTTCCTATCTGAATTACAGCTTCCGTTTCAACTTACCCCGCATTTCAACTTGCCCCGGTGTACCTTATGCACATTATGAACTGTTAGGAAGTTGAATAATTCATCTTCCTTACCCTTTAGAGAGCGGGCATTCTAATTTAGAACTTTCACACAATTATTTGGATCCATTGAAACGGAGTCCGGTAACATTTGTTTGTGTGTACTTTATACCAACCTGAACAGCTTCAGGAATGGTATTTGCTAAAAAAAATCAAAATCGGAAGCAGTCATGCTACCTGAATCGGCAACATGACCGTTATTTTCCATTGGGACATGGGTATAAACCTCATTTTGAAAAGAGA
>NC_085141.1:150075962-150091035 GCF_024139115.2 Armigeres subalbatus
GGGTCGTTTTGCCCTGGGGGTATATTACCCCAGTTTCCCCTAACTCCCAAAACTACGTCCAAATATTTCCATACAACTGTTCCCATCCTGGCTGATGTGATGCGCGTAGCTGTTCCATGGCCGACCAAAGAAATGATTGCTAACGATCTTCTATATTGCTTTCAACAGTATTCAAATGTGCGGGCTGTGTTGGACTGCACTGAAATTCCCATTCAGCGATCGAACTGCTTGCACTGCAGGATCTTGACATACTCACATTACAAAGGTCGAGAGACGGCAAAATATATGATTTCAGTGACACCGGGAGGTTGTATCAGTTACATAAGTCCTGGTTATGTTGGCAAAGCTTCGGATAAATTCATCTTTAATGCATGTGACATTTTTCGCTGTTCGAGGAGAATGATGCAATAAATTCTTTGAGAGCATCGAATAAGTTGGCGGAAATTTCTGTGGCTTGATTTGATAATTGCTCCAACATAAAATAAAGGGCCTTGTCGATTTCATATAACTGTGCAAAGCTGCAGAACTCTTGTCAGAGTAGTACGACAGCAGCTTGAACAGGTTCGAGAGCTTGATTTATTCCACCTATCGCCAAAAATCATGTTCACTGGAGTTGAATTTGGATTGTAGCCTCAAATCGCTTAGAGTTTGTTGAACGAATTCTCTTAACACATAGAACCGTTTGAGCATGGATAGCATTATATTCCAACGTGGCTTGGTATCAGCCATTAATACATATTCTTTACCGAATTCAGAACGAACATATTTTTACAGCACATTATTTATCACAGGTGATCTTCGGAAAAGAATTACTACGGCACGTATCTTTTTCATAATATCATATATTGCGGGAAAGTTATCGACGATATAAACCAGAGCTTAAAATATTCATCTTCATGAAGCAACTTCAGTCCGAATATTGACAAACATCGCATGAATATTCAAAACATAGAATGACATAGTCAGACGACTACTCCACGAACTCATTCATTCGACTGTCACTGAGTGTGTTTACTATGTGCAGCAAAAAACATAATTAGCATTGTTTATGTTGATGTTTACCGTCGAAAGTGCCTCGCGGATGAAAATCGGATTCAGTTCTATGTGATACATTACTTTACTCATTTGAAACATGCTCAGATTTCAGATAATTTATCAATTTGTAAAATGTGCATAAATATTCAATGACTAATATTCAACTGAATATTGACTGTCCAGAGCCGACTATGAATGTGTCGGAAGTGAACTGACAAATGAAGAAAAATGGACTTCACCAAAAATTTTCGATTATTTTACACTCTGATATAAACAATGTTCATTGAATTAAAGAATGATTGACAATTAGACAGATGGCTAAGAGAATTAAGCAACACGTATGAATAATGATGATGTTGATCGATTTTGCTGTAGGGTGATCGTCGTTAATGATGTTTATTTGTGCATAAATTTATTTATGCTGTGCGCGATAGTTGTGTTTGTTGCACTGTGAGTCTTTAGCTGATATACGTGAATGTAGGGAAAACTATTCATGATTTTTCATATTGACAGCAAAATTTGATATACCGAAAATACCGGTATTTTCCGTCTCTAATACCGATATTTTCGGTATTTAAAATTGGCCGGTAATACCGGTTTTACCGGTTTCGGTACTACCGGTTAGACCACCCTAGCGTCGACTCGAGTGTTCCGATGTGCGCCGTACGAGAACAGCTTGAGCCTCTTTCGGTCGCTATGCGACTCGTGCACCAGATCAACTGTCGGAATAGGGTTCTTCTGAGAAGAGGTCACTGAGCCACTGTGTCCTAGCGGGAATGAACAGGGCGGACGATCTCGGCTTGCTCACGGTTGAGGTTAGGACAAAGCGTGACCAAAACCTAATGGGTCCTGTTATAATAGTGGATGGGTCTTAGGGTAAAGTTTACGGGAAGTTCCTCGGCCTTATTATTTTTATAAACTTGGATGTTACTCCTTCGAGCTCTTGAGTGGAAAAGAACGTGCCGAGGAATTTATTGTCTTACCAACCCCAAACCAGACTCATTGAGATCCCCATTGGCCAACTGCAGAATCCATCGTACAATGTAAGAGTATATTGTGTGTGGTATTGGTAAGTGTGTTAACAATCTGTTTGTCCCTAGACTTCAAATTGACCGTTTTTTTTAGAGTAATTAAAGTTCTCCTATGCTAGCTATGAATTGACCTAATTGAGGTAACAATGAACATATAATGAATGTAATAAATTCTAATTGGAATATGTTTTCTTTGTATTCAATGAAAACGACATTTAAATAATAATAATACTCTATAATGCTCGGAGAAAGGCTATGTAGTTCATCATGAACAGCAATATGAGAAACTGTATTGCCACTCACTCTCCTTAATTCGCTGAGCTATATAGGGTAAACTACCCTAATGGTAACACTATCCCCTTTTCTCCCCTAATAAATTAATAATTTTATTATTAATTTATTTGACGATATTCTAATCCATCCAGTACTACTCAGGTTTGAGACGCAACTTTGCTTGCTCGATAATTTCGCAATAGAGAATATTTACGTACTGATCAACCAAATAGTGCCTTTATCTGATCAATTAAAGACCATTTGTCGACGATATACCCAGTTTTTGTTTTAATAGGCCCTATCTCTCCTGAATATCTTAACACTTTTAATGTTGAGAGGGAGAAAAGTACCTTCTCTTCGGCTGTTAGGATGTGAACTCTACCTGATGAAGTTACTTCTGGAATGTATTTCGTCAAGGTAAGTAACTGGAGCATGGAGCGCTGATATTTTGACATGTTAGAAAAAAGTGACTTAACGAATTCTCCGGGACTGATGTTGAACACGTATTGGAACGGATACTATTTTTTGGCGGTTAGATGATCTTTTTGCAGTAACGCAGAAACCGGCTTCGCATCACTAGAAACTTTACATTCTTTGGTTATGTAATCGTGGATTATTGTTGTTTCGAATGTGCTATTACCGCTCGAAAGTTGCTGTTATAATTGTGAGAAGTGACTATGGACCAGTACAAACACGAAACAATACATCCAACTTCATCAGATTCACCGATGTGTTGTCTTTGACTTTGACTAGGACATTAACCTGGACTGCATGACGCCTAAACGCTATATTTAACTTGTGACTCTTTTACCTACTGGTGATGCATAACTAATAATGTTTGTTCTAATTTTCTGGAATGCCTGGTTTGAGATCGGATGCTGAGAAGACTCCTAGGTTTTTTCCTACTTCATCCATAAGTTCGTATGAATTGGTTCCTCTTCTAGCCACAATGGTGCACGGAATGTACACCGGTCCCAATTTCGCATTAAATGAGTCGCATGCTGAAGATTGTGTGAAGCTTCGCCGATAAACTTTTGCCCTACACTGTAAACTGGTGCAGGTAATCGATATCTCGACTTATAGTTCTTGACACTTTTCTCGTGAGACTTTTGCAGCATTTTAACAACCAAATCTTGGATAGTTTTGTCAACCTTTCGCTTCTGTTCTATTCGTTCAGTTTCTGATAGTTCGCTAGTCACTGCATCTAAACGATGGTCCTCACCACTAACTACTATCTCATGCCCGAATAGAATTCTGTATGGAGAGAAGCCCGTTGAAGAGTGAGTCGTAGTATTAATAGTAAATTCAACATCCGAAATTTTGGAATCCCATGTGCGCTGATCGGAGCGCACGTACGTACGAATGCATGTCTCTATCCCAGACAACCAGAATGCATGCATAATAGAATTGTTTTTCTGTTATGCGATGCCTATGCGCTAAAATTTCATCGCTTACCAGTCGCGAAAACACTTTTTACGTACAAAAGTGGAGGCGATATAAGTGTATTTCTTATCCGACGTTGCACGGAAGTGTATGCGATGTGCACGATTTTTATGCGAGTTTGTTCGTTATGCATTGCGATGTAGTTTGTGATAACAAACTCTGTTTGACAGATAATCCGATTTCATGTGAGTTTGATTGCAGGAATATGCGATGTCAACAAATGAAGCTGGAATAAACTCGTAAAATAGCCTACTGTGCGGGAAAATTTATAAATAAACTGATGAGCTTTGCACAACAATGCGAATCTGATGAAACTTGGATCGGTAAACGATTTTGATCGTGCATTCTTATGCGATGTGTGGTTGTCTGGGATGCTTCTATTCAGCCGTTCCACAGGGTTGGACTGGCTGTGATGCCTAGCATTTGTCCAATGAACAACCCTGTAGCGATCTAGGAATTGTTTGAAATTTTTGCTGAGAAAGGTACTCGCGTTATCGCTAATCAGTGTCTCTGGTACTGAATAACGGCGAAACCAGTGCTCTTCCATGGTCTTAATGACGAGATCAGTGGATATTTTCCTCATGGGAACCATCATTGTCCATTTCGAGTAAACATCGAGCAGAACGAAAAGGTGACAATTGCCTGTTCGACTACGGGGTAATGATGACTGTATGAAGTCAATAGCCACCATTTGAAATGGTTTAGAAGTTAGTCTTTGCCTACCCATTTCGGGATGCTGTGAAGTTGATGACGGTTTGCATTCCTTACAAACTGTACACCTTTCTAAAACCTTGCGTATGAAAGTTGCCATCCTAGGCCAGAAGAATTTTTGTTTCATCTTCTCCACGAGCTTTTCATAACCGATATGTAGGTGAGTTTCGTGCTCATCTCGCGTTAGCTTCTCGCGAGTAGATTCGGGAATGCACTGCTTCCACTCGTAATTGTAGTCCAAAGTTTCGGTTTTATTCGGAACAAACTTGAATAAACGATTATTCTCAATGCGGTAATCGATATGATTCTCTGGAGAATCACGCACCGATTTGAAAGTGGTGGTGTACCATCACGCTAAAAATGAACTACGCAAAATTGAGTCAAATCCGACTCATTTTCATTAAAAACGGGACAACTCAAGATTTGAGTAAAAGATACTACTTCAATAAAATGATGATTGCACTTAAACTAGGAGTCTGTTTGTCGTAAAATGCACTTAGATAGATAGATAAACTTGATTCGCATCTGTCGTATTAAAAATTGATGGAAGGCCAAGCTTAACTTTCGCGAAATCATCATGCGTCCGCTTGCTCGTTGTCATCTACATCAACCAACTCAACAGCACGAGAGAGTGCATCGGGGATCACATTGTATCTCCCGCGCCTGTGTCGAATCTCCATGTCGAAACTCTGCAAATCAATGCTCCAGCGACATAGTCTCGACGACGATCGCCACTTCCCATTCATGATGTGGGTTAGTGCTGAAGCATCAGTGACGACGACGAAATGGGTACCCTCAATATATGGTCTAAATTTGTCTATCGCGGATAGGACTGTCAGTCCTTCCTTCTCAGACGCAGCATAATTTTGCTGAGCGGGCGATAACTTCTGCGAGAAGTATGCTACCACACATTCACCATTGTCGTGTTCCTGGGTGAGGATAGCCGCAATTGCACTATCCGAGGCATCCGTTTGGATGACAAATGGTAAGTTGAAATTTGGACTTGCGAGCACTGGGGCTGAGATCAATCGTTCTTTTATGCCATTAAATGATTGCTCCGCTGTGGTTGACCATTTTATGGATTTTGGTTTGTTTCGTAGGAGATTAGTGAGAGGAGCAGTTAACTCACTGAAATTTGAGATAAATCTCCTATAATAATTGGCCATGCCTAAGAAACGTCTCAGTGACCGGATCGATTTAGGTCGCTCATAATTTATTATGGCCTCGATTCTATCAGGATTAGGACTCAAACCTTCTCGTGAGATTATGTAACCGAGATAAGGGAGCTGTTTTACACAAAACTTTGACTTATTTATATTAATAGAGAGGTTCGCATTTCGAAGCCGCCTTGCAACCTCCTGAAGACTCTCAAGATGGGCCTCGAATGTATTGCTCACGACGACAATGTCGTCGAGATACCCAAATACATGGGGCTCGAGCTCGCCGAACCCCAAGACGTCGTCCATCAAACGAGTGAGTGTTGCCGGGCTGTTTACAAGTCCAAAAGGAAGTCTCGTAAATTGGAATAGGCCTCTTCCCAACACCGAGAAAGCCGTATATCTTCGCGAATTGGGATCAAGCGGTATTTGCAAGAACGCTTTAGATAAGTCGATCGTTGTCAAATATTTGCTTGGTCCCAATCTGCTTAGAATACGGTTATGATGCGGTAGAGGATATGCATCACGTTTAGTTCTATCGTTCAGACGTCGTGCGTCTAAACATAGGCGTACCTCACCTGTAGGTTTCAAAACTGGAACTGTGCTTAGTGACCAGTCACTTTTGCTCCGTTCAATAACCCGTTGAGCTAACATTTTGTCTAATTCTCTGTTAATTTTTGCTTGTAGCTCGGGCGATGTGGGATAGTGATTAATTCTTACTGAAGGTGAATTTTGAATTCTTCTTTCAGTTCGATTTTGTGAGATATCATGGGAGTGATATTGAGAATTTCCCTTCCACTGCAACCATAAACATTCCCTTCACCTCTTCTAAACTTTCCATCTGTTCCTGCGTCAATACATCCTCTTCCATTTCGTGAACTTCTATCTCGCTCTCACTATAGTCCTCGTCATAACATACTCTCTGAATTTGAACCGATGGCTCAAGTTTGTATACTCGCTTGTATAAGTCCTCGTATCCGAGAATTAGTTTATGCCGGACTACGGGTGCTATTAAAGCAGGAATGATGTGGGTCTCCCATTGAACGTAATTGGTAAGTTCACGTAGCCTAGGATTTCAATTGGTGCTCCAGAGGCTGTTTTTGCAGAAGTTGACGTCTGAAATACTTTCAACTTCAACTCATCAATAAGTTTCTCGGAACCTTTACCAAGTACCGTTCTCTGGGCCTCGCTGTCCAATAAACCAATAAGCTTTTTGTCTAGAATTTTGACTTCTACAAAGGGACGTGCGTCTCCTTCGATGTGTATTAAAAGTTCGTCAATGGGATCAGACTCATAATCATCATCATCCATGGAATCGAACCCATATTCTCTTGGGCTGCATATTGTTGTAGTTTTGGGAGTGTTTAGAGAAATGGCATCAGCTTCCTCCCTCAAGCTGAGCTCTCCATGTTTTTTGGACAAGCTGGACATGTTTTTGTGAGTGCGCCCAGAAGCCCACATATTCGACAAAATTTTGCTCAGGGCTCCTTGCATTCTGCGTAGTGGTGACCCTGGTTACGACAATTGTAACACGTACCTATTGGTGGACGTTTGTCTTCCCTTGCTAAATCTTTTAATGTGCCTCTCGATGTGCCTTCCATTGGTTTAAGCTCTTCTCTTTGTTTTTTCTGGGCCCTCTCATCAAGATTTTGTTTTTTGATCGATTCGATTGCTCTGTCAGTTTTGGTTTTGGTTTCTGTTTAGACGTTTTTGGTTTGTTGTCAGTTGAAATTTCATTCAATTGACTGGAACAAGCCTCGTTGTTAGTACTCTCGACTGTTTTTGGAAAATACTCCAATTATTCTCGTCGACGATTCTACCATAACGTTTGAGTTCAATCGATCGGAAATCGATTTGATTCCAGCGCCAATCATGGCATTTTTGTAATCAAATCGCATATTCCTCCAAATAAGCTCGAATCTTCTTTTTTCAGGTAACGGTCGAGTCATGGATTGAAATATTTTGAGCATGTCGTGAAGATAGTCAACAAATTTCTCCCCGCGAGCTTGTCGGCGGTTCGTAGCCTGTATCTCGAGTTGAAAATCGAGATCCGGAGCAAGAAATTCTTGTTTCAGTTCGGATTTCAATTCACTCCAGTTCCTAAAATCACGATTTTCCATACCCTCAATAAACCAATCCCCGTACCGAGAAAAGATGAATCGCGCCTCTAAAAAGCTCACGATCTGAAATGCTCTCCGCTCTTCGTCTCATCTTCACCTCTTTCAAAAACTCTGCCAATTTCCTGCCTCCGTCCTTACCGTCGTATTTTATTCGCCACTCGGATATAGGGATGCGCTTCAGAGGTCTCTGGTGCTCCCTTATGTCTCTGTGCCTAAATTCTCTCCTAACTCACCCATTGCTACTCCGTTTCTTGTCGGGTTAGGACCTGGTTTCATGTACCATTTGAATCTTCTGTGGTCGATCTTGTCCACATATTTTGGGTTGCTCGATAGTGTTTCTTGGAGAGCTATTATCTTAGGTTTTAATTCATTGGATATCAGTTGTAGTTCGGCTATCTAGCCTTTGATGCCACCGATGTTCCACTGTATGATGTTGGTGAGTTTGGCTATCTTTTGTGTTTGCTTTGGAGAGGCGGTATATCTGAGCTTTTTGTGTACCTTGTTAGTCCCTTTTAGGTTTTTATTTTGTTGTATGTTGTCTTTTGTTCGTTTTGGTGGTGGTTCCCCTGTTTGGATTCTTCTTGGAGAGGTTGGCCCAGAGGCCGTGTTTGAAGTTGTTAGAACCATAGAATGTGGTTCGGTAATGTAGGATTGGGTGGTCCATCACATTACACCTACTTCATGTGATAAGGGCTGTTTACTACTGGATGTTCCCTGGTGTCCAGTAGACTACCGTTCGTGACTTCTATTTTTATAGACCCTCTGCCATCCATCCGCTCGGCACGGCGGTCTTTACCTTAGGATTGGGACTGTTTTGTTTTGCGAGTGTTTATGTGTCGCTACTATTTATATAAATGTCCTTGGTTGAGAATGTCTTCGAAGCTCCGTGTAACCTGATCTTCAATTGGACTAGTGAGACCTAGACTAAAATTATGGGCACTCTCGAACTGCTGAGCAAGTTTTTGAGCCTTTTCGCCATTTGTTAATAAAATGTTATTTCCCTCTTTAAGCGCTGGAATTGGCTTTTGAGATTTTTAAGAATTTTTGTTAATTTCCAAAAGGTTTTCGAACTGCGATCCAACTTCGAGACATTATTCTCAAAGTTGGTATATGGTATTTCTCAGAATAGCGAAACGGGATCGCGAGTTCTTTGGTATTGCCTTCGCCTCACATTTTTAAGACGGATCAGTAGCTGAAGATCGTCGGTTCGGATCGGAGTTGAATTTAATTTCACATTTAGGAATTGCAATGCCTCTGGCTTCGACAATTAAATTTGCCAAAGATACGAGAGCATTATCAATATCACTTTTGGTATCGAGAGGAATATCAACATCAAAACTCCCAATCCCAATCAGCTCTATGATAATTAAAAGTAGAGCTGATTGGATTATAAATGGCTTCTTGTGAGATTTCAAATGTCACAGGAAGGTGATCAGAGTCAAAGTCAGCATGAGTTACCAATTGGCCACACCGCTGACTTGAATCCGTTAAAACTAAATCAATTGTAGAAGGATTTCGACTGGAAGAAAAACAAGTTGGTCCATTGGGATATTGAATAGTATAATATCCCGCAGAACAATCTTCAAATAAGATTTTACCATTGGAGTTGCTTTGAGCATTATTCCATGAACGGTGTTTGGCATTGAAGTCACCAATTACGAAGAATTTTGATTTGTTGCGAGTCAGAATTTGAAGATCAGCTTTCAACAAATTCTTTTGCTGTCCATTGCATTGAAAAGGCAAGTAGGCTGCAATGAAGGAAAATTGTCCAAAATTTGTTTCAACAGAAACTCCCAAGGTTTCAAAAACTTTGGTTTGGAACGAAGAAAATAATTTATGTTTGATACGTCTATTAATGACAATGGCGACCCCACCATAGGCGCTGTCAAGACGATCATTTCTGTAGATAAAATAATTTGGATCTCTTTTAATGGAGAGTCCTGGTTTTAAATAAGTTTCTGTTATAATGGCAATAAGGTACACCGGGGTAAGTTGAAAGTCAGTTTTTCAAAGTTGAAATTAGAAGTGCTGTAAAAAATCACCCTTCGATATATTTTGAATCCGTTTGCGGTGTTTGCTAGTCCGGGCCAAATATTATACATAAAAATAAGCAAACTGAGCAACTTTTTTATAAATATTTTTATATTTAAATTATTTTATTATATGCATCGTTTCAATTTGCCCCGCGAATCGGGGCAAGTTGAAACACTGCGTTATATTCAGACGTAGGGCTAATTTTGCCGTATTAATAACAAAATGTATGTACTCAGTGAGACTCAAGAAGCACGAGGTTGTAAAGGTGACTATAATACTGCCAAGATTCGCATAAGAGTCTCATGTAAGTTTTTGACAATTTTGATTTTCCTTCAGAAACTAACTAGCTTAAAATTGTCTCCTGATTAAGAAAAACTGATAAAATAGTAGGCTTTGTTCTAGAAATTTGAAAACAAATCCCACTTTTGTTGTCTCATGTTGATAAATATCTCTCATAAAAATCAGATTCCAGATTTTGATAGGTACTCTTTTACACAAAAATAAACTTAAGTATGGTCCATTTAATTGTGGGACAATTAACACGGATCATTACGAATAAAAAATATTATGTCAATTTTTGGAAAGATACCAATTTTTTTCTTTCGGCGAAAATGTCATTGGACTCTTATGCGAATAAGGGCAGTGTACAACTGAGTCACAAGTGTATTTTCAGAAACCAAATTCTAGAGAACGCACTACGCTGAAAATTTATTAAATTGATTTCCTCCTGCTGGTGACCACTCGGATTACTGTTAAGAATGCTTCATTATTTGGTTCACTTGTATATTGCGCAGTTGATTAATTCGGTTGTGGCTTCTTCATAAATGCACATTAATTAACCAGCCTTCATATCTCTCATAAACTCTTCGATTAGAGAAATAGGCAACTGGGGAAGTGAAAGGTGGAGTTAACGAAATGTTTACATACTCTATGTTTTATTTTTCTATGGGTCAGTGCTCAGTAGATTAAGAATCTCAAAACTGCATTTTAACATGACCCCTTTTCATTCTAGTGGAGATTGTGGGAGGTTGCATTCATTACGGAATGGGCGGAAATTTATTGAATTTATGTTCAGATGTTTGCATGTTTTTATAAATTTATGTTTTTCGAATATATGTATTTACGGACCATGTTGAATTCTGAAAAAAACTTTTAATCGCGAGGGTGACGTTTTGAATCGTTGTTTTAACTTGCCCTGCACCACGCATTTCTATTTGCCCCGTTGAGTTGAACATGCAGAGCAATATCAAACAACCAAAATACAAAAATTAAAACGGGTCTTTCATCGATTTTTCATAATCATTAGGCTTATTTAACATTGAATGATTACCTACCGTGAAAATTTGATGAAAAAACTGTTACAAACATCGTTTTGAGACCAGTTTCATTGGCACGTCAAATAGTTGGTTTGGATTTTCGAAGGGGGAAAAATAAACAATGGAAGGGATTGCTTTTGAAAGCTGCAATCTTTCGGGAATGGCAGTCAGAAGGTGCGTTTAGGCGAGTAGTTTGTTGAAAAAATTATCAGAACATTCGGTCATTTCCTATCTGAATTACAGCTTCCGTTTCGACTTACGCGGCATTTCAACTTGCCCCGGTGTACCTTATGCACATTATGAACTGTTAGGAAGTTGAATAATTCATCTTCCTTACCCTTTAGAGAGCGGGCATTCTAATTTAGAACTTTCACACAATTATTTGGATCCATTGAAACGGAGTCCGGTAACATTTGTTTGTGTGTACTTTATACCAACCTGAACAGCTTCAGGAATGGTATTTGCTAAAAAAAATCAAAATCGGAAGCAGTCATGCTACCTGAATCGGCAACATGACCGTTATTTTCCATTGGGACATGGGTATAAACCTCATTTTGAAAAGAGAATTTTCAGTTGTCTTAAGACGAGTTTATACAATCCCATTGAATTCCACCACTTAATTGTATCTTGACAGATACGTATTTCGACCTCAACAGTAAGGCCTCTTCAGTGTCGTCGCTCTACTTGAAGAAAATGATCGCTTACTATTTATACTATGCGTAGGTATAATTTATCTAGGTACTTATCTTGCATTTACTTCTTTTTCCTCTTACTTTACTCGCTTGCGCTTAATGCTTATTATAAACTTGAAACCAGGACTACCATTTCCTTGATCTTTATTCAACAACCGCGTTTGTACCTGTCGGTAGATTTCAAGCTCTCAGCAACATCAAGTTTCCACGGAAGAGACATTTCTTTAGGGTAAGCAATCCATGCTGATGGTGGCTTGGTCCAATGCCCGGTGCCGGTCTAGGCAATTTTCGGATTAGATGTCTTGACTTCTCTGGGCATCATCGTGTTACCTCATGATATGCGAATGCAAAATGGTAACCTGGTTTGAAATCTCGATTAATAACTGTGGAAGTGCTAATGAACACTAAGCTGCGAGGCGGCTCTGTCCCAGTGTGTGGATGTAACTCAATAGAAGAAGAAAGAACCCCGTATGGTTAACGTAACAGTAAAGATGGTTTCTTCAACATAGAAAATTGCCTACTTTCCGGCGGTTGTTCAAGCGGAGTGTTAATTAATTACAATGCTTGAAAACTCGTTTTGATCATATGTTATCAAATTAGGCAATAAAGCCGCAAAACTGTTGGTATTCAAAGTTAATTGCCTATATGCCACCCAGGTGGAAATTAATTACTATGTCTGAAACTTGATTTTGCATATGTACAACATGTGATAGATTTAGTACAATGTTACAAGCCCATGCAAATTCGTTTTCGAATGAAAACCCCTCCTCCATTTATTTCCTCTTCCTCTACTAAAAGACTCCTCAACTCCTGAATAATCGACCTCTTGATATTAATGATGTGTTGATTAGCTTCATGGTGTAGAGAGTGTAGTTCAAATTTGGTTAAAATTGATCCATGCGCTTTTGAGTTACACTAAATTATTAAAGTTTGAAATAAAACCATGTCCTTTATATTTGGGCAGTTTATTACCTTTTGTCTTCTTCTTGTCCTCGAAAATCTCTGGTAGTACTTCTTGGCCGTTTGGGTTTTGTTGTTCCCCGGTATCGGTATCTAGCCATCTTACTGGACTATCACTTGGATTTGTATTCACCACATCTTGGGCATACTGCTTTGTTGCGGCATACTGCGGTGAGATGACCGAACATTAGCATTTTGTACATTGCCGTGGCCTGGGGTGATACATTCTCACTGGTGTCAGTATGGCTCCACTTTGATTGTTTCAGGGCTTCCTCGGTTGCAAAGGTGAGAACAAGTTACCGTTTTTCCCCGTTTCTCTACCGTCACGTCTTGCTTCTCTAGTTTAGTTTTGAGGACCTTTGGGTCCATGTCTTTTATATTTGGGCAGTTTACTACCTTTTGTCTTCTTCCTGTCCTCGCAGATCTCTGCACTACCTCTTGGCCGTTGGGGTTTTGTTATTCCCGGACTGTGTCAGTTCTATCCATCTTTTGTGCTGATTATGTAGTGACCACTTGGGTTTGTACTCACTGTTTTTCTGTTATGCCCATGGGTTAGTGCGTCGTCAACTGCAGAAAGGGTCAGTGGGTGCCACCCATTGCTTTCCAAATTGTGTAGTTATGCATCTTCTGTGGGTGAAGAAGAGATAACTGTTAGTGGTCTAGGTAGTCTAGGTTACCTGTTTGGGAGTTTGTGATGAGGTGTCTCTTGTTAAGGGGTAGTTCCTTCATCTGTTTGCTTTGTTTTAGTTTTGCTCTATATTTGGCTTCTATTGTTTGGAGTTTCTCTATTGGGTAGGCTTCTGTGCTTCATCTCTGCTGTTTGAGATGGTGCGCGTTCAAGTGTTGCATGCTAGGGCATGCGCGCTTTTAACTTACCTCTCTAGATTGTTGGCGTTCGAGGGTAGTATGTCCCCCCTTCGTCCATTCGATGCCATCCATCCATCTGGGGGTGGTTCTGGATCCACCGAGCACCACGGGGAGGTTGGCATCGGATTGTGTTCTCTGGCCATCTCGAGAGATTAGAGTCCACTTCGCTCGGCATGAGCATTTGGGCGATTTCCGGCCCTTTCGGGCAAGGTACGCTTGCTCTCACATTGTAGCGCGCGTGCGCCAGAACATCTAAGGGCATCACGGACCTGTTATCGCTCAATCTCATTTTGCTGAACACAAATGTCCTATTAAGCAGAAGTCAACCGCGATGGGTTGACGTATTATCAGGTCACACTCACGCCCCCAGCGCGAACGGCCCGGAGGCGTATCACATCTGACTGCTGATGGCGTTCTTTTAATTTGATTGAGTCGTTCGTTATCGGAATTAACCAGACAAATCATTCCACGAACTAAGAACGCCATGCACCACTACCCTTAATTTTGAGAAAGAGCTATTAATCTGTCTTACCTCAATAAGTTCGGACCTAAGTGTTTTCCCGTGTTGAGTCAAATTAAGCCGCAGGCTCCACTCCTGGTGGTGCCCTTCCGTCAATTTCTAATTTCACAACCATACTTCCCCGGAACCTAATTTTGGTTTCCAGGCTACTGAGAGCACCATAATGTAGCGTCTCCCAATTGCAGTGCATAGTTTACGTTAGAACTAGGGCGGTATCTAATCGCCTTCGATCCTCAACTTTCGTTCTTGATTAATGAAAGCATCCATGAAAATGCTTTCGCTTTAGTTGATCTTGACGAGTCTGCAATTTCACCTCTCGCGCCGTAAACTAATGCCCCAACTACTTCTGTTAATCATTACCTCTTGATCTGGATTACAAATGAATATTAAGACCGAGGTCATATTCCATTATTCCATGCAAGATTATTCTCGGCAGGATAGCCTGCAGAGCACTCTAATTTGTTCAAGGTAATAGCATGGGCTTGCGGAAAACACTGCACCCGATGAAAGGCATCAGCGCCACACTACGCCGCACGGCCGCCGCGAGGCAAAACCGGCGACGCACCCAGTCTTATAGTCGCAACAATCCAGTGACCTACTGCCATCATTAGGAGTAGCACCCGTGTTGGACAAGAATAAACTTCGAACGTTTTAACCGCAACAATTAACGCTAGTGGAGATGGAATTACCGCGGCTGCTCACCAGACTTGCCTCCACTGATCCTTGTTGAAGGATTTATGCTCAACTCATTCAATTATAAGACGTCATAAAAGAGTCTTATATTGTTATTTCGTCACTACCTCCCGTGCCGGGATTGGGTAATTTACGCGCCTGCCCTTCTGGATGTGGTAGCCATTTCTCAGCTCCCTCTCCGGAATCGAACCCTGATTCCCGTTAGCAATGCGTAACTTTAC
>NC_085141.1:150091060-150126060 GCF_024139115.2 Armigeres subalbatus
ATCAGTATGCCGTTCAATTTACATGTTGCTGGATTACGCCAGCATCTCTCGTTCGTGTTCGTTCTAAACCAGCAAACTGAAACATAACAACAGCAACAGCGAATGCAAAAAGTTTCCCATTTCGATTTCGCTCGTGCTGGCGTGCCTCAGAGCACGCCGGTTTCGTCAGGGAATGCCAATACCTGCTACGGTCGCTAGCCTTCCGCGGCCGTGGTAGCCGTACTTGACGTATACGCTCTCTCTCTCGACCCGCACAACCGCCACCACCAGCCGCCACGGTGAATGGTCGTCCCGGCCGTCCGTGCTCGTGTGTAGCTCGCCCAGTGCCCTGCCAGCCCAGCGTGCCCCAAGCGAACAGCGTGCCCATTCCGGGACAGGTGCGGTCGGACGTGTGATGCAGCCGGATCAAGTCCCAGTGTTCCTGCCTTTGGTGCTCTGGTGGATTCCACTGTCAATCATCTACATGTCGCTCCCAGAGGGTTTTCAGGGTCCATCCGATAGCATCACCCCGGCCGGTGGCGACTCCGTTGCTCTCGGTTTTCGCGACTGCGACTACGCAAACACTGTGTGCTGTACCTCTGCCTTGCGCGCCTTGCTGACTGAATGACCTGTCTGACCTGACTGACGCTGACTGAGATGGCGGGTACTGACTGACTGACTGCTGCTGTGCTGAATCGGTGACTGACCCTGAGGGATGGCGTCGGCTGGCAGACTGGACTGCGTCGCCGCACTGCTGAGCTGCGACGAGTGCGATGAGACGCTACGCTTTGAGATGACTAATGCGACTGAAGACGGATGATGCTGGTGAAATGCTGCGACTGACGACGCGGCTGACTGTGCTGACTGACGGCTGCTGACGTTGTACCCAGTCCGGGTGGCTGGGGCCAGACGCGAACAGCGAAGGCACCTGCACGCGAGGCACACTGGCTTCTCGTCGCCGCACCTAGTCAACCGTTAGACATCTTTGCCCTATCGCCCGACACACTACCGCCAGTTCCGGAGTTGGATCATACACTTGCAGTTGGCTGACGTGACTGGACTGCTGACTGACTGGACTGGCGGCTGGCCTGACAGTTAGTCACTAGAAGTCCTGGGCTGGAACTGGACTGGGGCACGGAAAACGCAGTTGGCGAAAGGAGAATCCACAGCACCACGGTGCTGCGCTCAAGTGCACACTTGCAGGGGACCTCTGCCGCACTAAGAGCTTGCAGTATGGCGCACCGCCAGTCGAATGCCATACTGGTTCTGACTGACTGACTGGACTGACTGACTGACCTGGACTGACTGGCTGGCTGACGGTTAAGTACTAGAGGAGTCCTGGGCTGGCTGGGAACGGGGCCGGAAATTGCAGTTGAGCGAGGAAAGTCCACACCCACGGTGCACGCGCCTCACGTGCGCACACACCATCGAGGGACTTCTGGTCAGCCGACCTAGAGACCGATTGAACATCCCGTATCGACACCCCAGTTCCGGAATGGATCCATCACTTGCAGTTTGACTGACTGACTGGACTGACTGACTGACTGGACTGACTGCTGGCTGACAGTTAGTACTGAGTCCTGGGCTGACTGGACGCCGGAACCAGTTAGGCGAAAGAGAAGTCCAACCACGGTCACGCACTCACAGTGCGCACACCATCGGGGACTTCTCCGCCATAGGTGTAGGTGGCAGAAGTACGTTTTACCGTTAACCACGTTACACAACCACACAACAACACAGCACAACCTCCACAGGAGTAGTCTGAGAGGATCGAAATGACACCTTCTGCACTCCAACCCCAGCCTGTAAACCTATCTTTGTAGGAGGTCTCAGGTATCGAAATCATATATTGATGCTGAGCAGTGCCACCACGTTCCAGTATCATGAATACTTGCTGTATGAGCATCGCGCGCGAGGGCTTTGTCTGTGTTTGCATGCAATAAGATGAACGAGATCACGCTACAGGTCTGTAGGTTTCTCGCCACGAGTCGCCGACCACCTGGGGGACACTATCAGCTCGGTTGGTTACGACCTTAGAGGCGTTCAGGCATAATCAACGAACGTAGCTTCAAAGTCCGGTCGAACTAGTATTGAGCCAGTGGTTGAAGCTGTGGTTCCTCGTACTGCACAGCATTTCCTTGAATAGCGCGCGCCGTGTTTTCCATTCGCACACCAGAGGGTAAAACTAACCTGTCTCACGACGGTCTAAACCCACTCACGTTCCTTGAAAGGGTGAACAATCCACGCTTTGCAGATTTGCTTCAATGATGGGAAGAGCGACATCGAGGATCAAAAGCCACGTCGCTATGAACGCTTGGCGGCCACAACCAGTTATCCTGTGGTAACCTCCCTCTTGCTAAAAACTCTTTAAACCAAAAGGATCGTGACCTAGCTTTCTGTCTCAATATGTACGACATCGAGATCAAAGCTTTTGTCCTATGCTCAGCGTGTGGTTCTGTCCACGAGGCGTACTGAACACCTCCGTTATTGTTTTGGAGATGTACCGCCAGTCAAACTCGCACCTGGCATGTCAGCTTGGAGTATCCAGATGTCTTACTGTCATCGGCGTACTGTGTGAACGTTGAGCAGGGCTGCCGTGGCCGGCGCAGGGACGGACAGGGCCGGGCAGGACCCTACTGGTGCGCTGGCGCGCCAGCCACCGTTTAGCCGGGCGGGACCGGACCAGCACCACCACCCCGGTGAAGGAAGGCAGACGACTGGGCCGCTGGATCCCGCACCGCGCGCAACCATTGTGTACGGAGCGCACGTTCGGACCGCACGCCACCGGACGCACCGCCAGCAAACCACGGCGGACGCGATGACCGCAGGCTCGTCTTCTGCATTATGGCCAGAATGACGACGACTGAACGCTGAACAAGAAACCTTGCCAGGAGGTTGCAATAACTGGCACTTGTTCCATGATCATGTAAGTAAGGCAACAGTAAAGTGGTGGTATCTCATTGGTGCGGGGAGGTAATGTTTACCGCTCCCACCTATACTGCACCTCTTATATCGCCTTAAATGCCGGACTAGAGTCAAAGCTCAACAGGGTCTTCTTTCCCGCTAGTGTTCAACCCGTTCCTTGGCTGTGGTTTCGCTAGATAGTAGATAGGGACAGAGGAATCTCGTTAATCCATTCATGCGCGTCACTAATTGGATGACGAGGCTTTGCTATTAAAGTCCAATTACTCCGCCGTTTACCCGCGCTTGCTTGAATTTCTTCAGTTGACATTCAGGCACTGGGCAGAAATCACATTGTGTCAACACCTGTTGAGGCCATCACTGCTTTGTTTAGACTGATCCGGATTCCTCAGCCGTGCCAGTTCTGATTGACTGTTTGTCGATGGCTGCAGTGCGAGGGACCGGACAGTGCGGCGGTGGCCGCGCAACCCCAGGCCGGCACGCCGCGCACGTTGAGCAACCGCCAGCACACCCAGGAACGTCGGTTTTGACCCGCCTGGCCGGTGAGGGGCGCGCGAACACCACGGACGGCGGCGGCCGGGCGCAGCCACACGGGCGAGTATGAGCCCAGCCATCCCAGTCTTCAGAAACTTATCCGAAGTTACGGATCTATTGCCGACTTCCCTTACCTACATTAATCTATCGACTAGAGACTCTAAACCTTGGAGACCTGCTGCGATTCGGTACAAGCTGTTGGGGTTTGCGTTGATCTTCGATTTTCAAGGTCCAAGAGAACATCGACACAGCAATTTAATACCATGCTCTCCTCGCCAACCATATCTCTCTAGAAAGCTTCGCAGGCTAGTGTGACTGTAAAACAGAAAGAACTCTTCGATGTCTCTTGTTGGCTTCTCGAAGAAAAGGATTCATGTTGCCATGATTACAGGCGCTACCGTTGCCGGTATGGGACGCAAATGCAAACGTATATCCAACAGGCTCCGGAATTGTAACCGGGTTCCCTTTCGCTCGTTCAATATATTCTTCGGTGAGTTGCATCAACAACAGCAGCACGCGGCAGCGAGTTGTGTTGGTTAAATGCTTAATATATCAGGTTTCCATAGAGCTTAGGATTGGCTAACTCGTGTTCAACTGCTGTGACACGAAACCCTCCTCCACTTCAGTCATCCAAGATCTCATTCGAATATTTGCTACTACCACAAGATCTGTGCTAGTGGCGGCTCCATGTCGCTTCGCCAGGCACTTCACCACACAGACCCTCCTACTCCTGGCGTCTCAAAGGGCCACCGATGCCAAGCGCCAGGCCCCACTTGTACGCCAGCGTAATATCACAAACGACAAGCGCCATCCATTTTGGGCTAATTGCTGGCAGGTGAGTTGTTACACTCTAGCGGATGACAACTTCCATTCCACCGTCCTGCTGTCTGTAGCAATCACACCTTTCATGTATCTATGATGCGTCGTTTATTTAGGCGCCGTAACATTACGTTTGGTTCATCCACACAGTTCTGCTCAAAACTTGGCCACTAAGCACAGATATCTTCTACGCCGTAAAGCCCGGACCCGGAGGCAGGGGTCCGGCGCGTCAACGTTGCAACGGCATCATGCAAGAATGCCATGGGTACGTACCATTATAGTTTGAGAATAGGTTAGATCATTTCAGACCTAAGGCCTCTAATCATTCGCTTTACCAGATACGAATAGGACTCGAAACGTTGCGTGCTCCAGCTATCCTGAAACTTCGGAGGAACCAGCTACTAGATGGTTCGATTGGTCTTTCGCCCCTATACCCTTCTGACAATCGATTTGCACGTCAGAACTGCTTCGGTCCTCCATCAGGTTTCCCCTGACTTCAACCTGATCAGGCAGTTCACCATCTTTCGGGTCATCCTGCGCACTCGCGGTATGTTGTGGCAGTGCCGGCGTGTGGCACGATGAACGCACCCGGAACGGCCCCGCATGCCGGGTACAACACCGGGATGGAGGGACGAGCAGAGAGCCGCGCCCGTAATCCCGCAGAACAAGGCAAGTTATGTTTTCTGCGCCTTTGGTGCTCAGGAGACACGACCATTGGCTCGCGCGCAAGATAGACTTCTTGGTCCGTGTTTCAAGACGGGTCCCGAGGTACCTCGATTCTTTCCTGCCGATCGACGGTCCCGGTGCCGGTGTAAAGGCACCGCGTCGCTCGTGGAGAATCCATCACGCGCCGGACTGCACACACGTGCAAGAGCCCCACCCTCGCGCACAGGCCTTCGGAACTGAGCGTCGCTACTGTGGGCAAGCAACGAGGAAGCACCAGGGGCAGCTCGGGCGACCTGCGCGTCCCAGTGGAACGCGAAAGCTGTTTCTGAGGATCGCAGTGTCCTCGTGCGCGGGAGAGACAATGCCCTGGCGCCGGCCCTCGCTTTTTTGGATGGAAGGCCAGCGCGATGAATGTCTCCGCTCGGATAATCGAGTTCAACGGGCTGAGCCCTAGGCAGTTTCACGTACTTTTGACTCTCTATTCAGAGTGCTTTTCAACTTTCCCTCAGTCATTGTTCGCTTCATCTCGTGGTGATATTTAGCTTTAGAAGGTTTACCTCCACTTTGTGCTGCTATCAAAACAACACGACTCCATGGAGCGTCCTTCTACCGTCGGTGCGCCGCTCTACGGGCCTATCACCCTCTCGGGAGTAAAGCCACATTCTAGTTGAACTTGAACCAGCGACCGGTTACGGCAGATAACGAACGCTCCAGTACACGGAACCGGGTGGACGCGCAACAGTGCGTCACCCCTGCGTGCTGAGCTCTTCCCGTTTCGCTCGCAGCTACTCAGGGAATCCTGGTTGGTTCTTTTCCTCCCTTATTAATATGCTAAATTTAGGGGTAGTCACACATTATTTGAGGCCTACATGGAGGATCCTCATCTGGGATGATGAATACAACAACAACACACACACACACACACACGGGCCATGATGGTGGTGATGTGGTCGTATGATATGGATGATTCATCAACCGCGGCGGCCGGCAGACACTGCGCCGCGTCTGACTATCTTGAACGTTTACTGTTTCTACTACCAAACCGGGGTGGTGGTGGCGGTTAGGAAAACGTCACTACCGCACACGCAGGGCGTGCACAGTTGAATGGATAAATATAGGCACTCAAAATGTGTACATCGTACTGTGGTACGGTGTCAATATGCGTTCAACGTGTCGGTGTTCATGTGTCCTGCGTTCACATTCTGACGCGCATTTGCTGCGGTCTTCATCGATCCACAGCCGAGTGATCCCCTGCCTAGGTTTGTTTGTTCTCTTGTTTCTTTTGCAATAGTAGTAGTACACACACATACGCACACACACACACACCAGGACGGACGGTGTGGGAGAACCCTGCCGTTCCGTTGACGATCCGGTTCCGTATGTCGCATGGACCGACATGGACGAGATGGACGCAGCGGCAGCAGCACACAGCAGCAGCAGCGCAGCAGCAGCAGCAGCAACGGAAGCTGTACACAGCACAGAACAGGGTAACGCACGGGTTTTGGTTTGTTGTTTGTGTTCCTCTCTGCGGTGGCCGGACGGAGCCCACTGGTGGTGGGGGCTCGCCGTGTACTCGCCGAACAACAACACTACACTCGCTCGCTCGCTCGCTCCAACTCTCGTCATCATTGTTTGGCGGTGGGGTCCAGTAATGATCCTTCCGCAGGTTCACCTACGGAAACCTTGTTACGATTTACTTCCTCTAAATCATCAAGTTCGGTCAACTTCAGCGATTCAAATGTAATCCGAGGACTAGCAAATGTTCACCTTCAAAGACCTCACTAAATAATCCATCGGTAGTAGCGACGGGCGGTGTGTACAAAGGGCAGGGACGTAATCAACTGCTAATGACCAGCACTTACTGGGAATTCCAGGTTCATATGGACCATTTCAATCCATAATCCCGACTAAATGAGCATTTGGAGCGATTTCCCGGCCCTTTCGAGGGGGTACGCGTTGCTACTCACATTGTAGCGCGCGTGCAGCCAGAACATCTAAGAATCACGATTATCGCTCAATCTCATTTTGCTGAACACAATTGTCCTATTAAGCAGAAGTCAACCGCGATGGGTTGACGTATTATCGAACACTACACCGCCCCCAGCGCGAACGGCGGAGGCGGTATCACATCTGACTGCTGATAGCGTTCTATTTAATTTGATTGAGTCACGTTCGTTATCGGAATTAACCAGACAAATCATTCCACGAACTAAGAACGGCCATCACCACCCCTTTTTTGAGAAGAGCTATTAATCTGTCTTACCTCAATAAGTTCGGACCTGGTAAGTTTTCCGTGTTGAGTCAAATTAAGCCGCAGGCTCCCTCCTGGTGGTGCCCTTCCGTCAATTCCTTTGGTTTCAACTTTGCAACCATACTTCCCCGGAACCTAATTTTGGTTTCCGAAGCTACTGAAGCCATAATTAGCGTCTCCCAATTGCTAATTGGCATGGTTACAGTTAGAACTAGGGGCGGTATCTAATCGCCTTCGATCCTCTAACTTTCGTTCTTGATTAATGAAAGCATCCATGGCAAATGCTTTCGCTTTGTTAATCTTACGACGGTCTACGAATTTCACCTCTCGCGCCGTAATCTAATGCCCCTACTTCTGTTAATCATTACCTCTTGATCTGGATTACAAACCAATGAATATTGAACCGGGTCATATTCCATTATTCCATGCAAGATTATTCTCGGCCGTGGGATAGCCTGCTTGAGCACTCTAATTTGTTCAAGGTAATAGCAGCTGGGCTTGCGGAAAACACTGCACCCGATGAAAGGCATCAGCGCCCACTACGCCGCACGGCCGCCGCGAGCAAAACCGGCGACGCACCCAGTCTTATAGTCGCAACAATCCAGTGACCTACTGCCATCATTAGGAGTAGCACCCGTGTTGGACAGAGTAAACTTCGAACGTTTTCCGCAACAATTTTAATATACGCTAGTGGAGCTGGAATTACCGCGGCTGCTGGCACCAGACTTGCCCTCCACTTGATCCTTGTTGAAGGATTTACTCAACTCATTCCAATTATAAGACGTCATAAAAGAGTCTTATATTATTTTCTCGTCTACCTCCCGTGCCGGGATTGGGTAATTTACGCGCGCTGCCCTTCGCGATGTGGTAGCCATTTCTCAGGCTCCCTCTCCGGAATCGAACCCTGATTCCCCGTTACCGTTAACCATGGTAGTCCTCATACTACCATCAATGTTGATAGGGCAGATATTTGAAAGATCCGTCGTCGGTGCGAGACCATACGATCTTATCCAGATTTCAACTCCAGCGTCACGGAGGACGATTGTTTGACTAATAATTGCACGAGGTTCCGCGAGGTGTCCCTGCATTTGGCATGTATTAGCTCTAGATTTTCCACAGTTATCCAAGTATTAAATGATCTTGTAAATTATAGCTGTTATACTAGGCCTTATGCGGTTTCACATTAAATCTGTTTGTATAGACATGCATGGCTAACCTTTGAGACAAGCGTATATTACTGGAGGATCAACAGAATTCTCGCCGCAGACGCAACTAACTAATAACACAACGCGCGACGGAGACTCTCCCGCGTCTCTTGTCATTTATCTGTTTTATCTGCGCTAGAGCAGCTAGTTCGCCTCACAACCTCACCGCAACCGTTTTGCCGTTTGTGTTTTGGGCGTTTTGGGACCGCCACCGTATCTCTCGTTTCGTGTTCGTTCATCTCGCTCGAGCTGAGCAGCAGCACAGCAACAATAGAATGCCAAAGATTCCCATTTCGTTCGCTCGTCTGGCGTGCCTCAGGCACGCCGGTTTCGTTCAGGGTCATAATACCTGCTACGGTCGCTAGCCTTCCCTAGCCGTGGTAGCCGTATGACATTCATGTACGCTCTCTCTCTCTCTCTCTCTCTCTCTCTCTCTCTCTCTCTCTCGACCCACCCACACCCACACCAACCGCCACGGTGAATGGTCGTCGGCCGTCCGTGCTCGTGTCCAGCTCGCCAGTGCCTACCGGCCAGCGTGCCCAAGACGAACGCGTGCCCCATTCGGAACGAATTGCGGTCGGACGTGGATGCCACGCGGATCAAGTCCCAGTGTTCCCTAAGCTTTGGTGCTCTGGTGGATTCCTTTTCATCGACCGGCCGTGTCCTCCCAGAGGTTTTCGGTCCATCGATGTCACCCCCGGCCGGTGGCGCACTGCGTTGCTCCGGTTTCGCGACTGCGACTCAAGCGCCTTACCTGTGACCTCTCACTGCCCTCGACTGACTGACTGACGGCTGACTGACTGACTGACTGGATGACTGACTGACGACTGGCTGGCTGACGGTTGATACTAGAGTCCCTGGGCTGGACTGGACTGGGCGGGAAACGCAGTTGAGGCGAAGGAGATCCACACCACGGTGCGCACTCACAGTGCGCACACACTGGGGACTTCTCTGAGTCGGCCGACCTAGTGAACGTTGAACATCTTTGCCCTATCGTGACACTACCGCCAGTTCCGGAATGGATCCCATACACTTGCAGTTGGCTGACTGACTGACTGGACTGACTGATGACTGGACTGACTGGCTGGCTGACGGTTGATACTAGAGTCCTGGGCTGGACTGGACTGGGCCGGGAAAACGCAGTTAGGCGAAAGGAGAAGTCCACACCACGGTGCACGCGCACTCCCAAGTGCGCACACCATGGGGACTTCTCTAGTCGGCCGACCTAGTGAACCGTTAGAACATCTTTGCCCTATCGTGACACTACCGCCAGTTCCGGAATGGATCCATACACTTGCAGTTGGCTGACTGACTGACTGGACTGACTGACTGACTGGACTGACTGGCTGGCTGACAGTTAGTACTAGAGTCCTGGGCTGGACTGGAACGGGGGAAAACGATTAGGCGAAAGAGAGAAGTCCACACCACGTGCACGCGCACTCTGGTGCGCACACACCATGGGGACTTCTCCTAGTCGCACCTAGTGACGTTAGACATCTTTGCTACGACACTACCGCCAGTTCCGGAATGGATCCCAACACTGCAGTTGGCTGAGACTGACTGGACTGACTGACTGACTGGACTGACTGGCTGCTGACAGTTATACTGAGTCCTGGGCTGACTGACGGGCGGGAAAATTAGAGGATCACACCCGGTGCGCGCACTCACAAGTGCGCACACACGGGACTTCTCTGAGCCACACGGTAGTTGGTGCAGAACGTTTACGTTACACCGTTACACAACCACAAACAACAAACCTCAAGCAGGGTGATCTGGAGGATCGAAATGACACCTCTCTGCAACTCCAACTCCCAGCCTAAACCTATCGTTTGTAGGAGGTCTCAGGTATCGAAATCATATATTGATGCTGAGCAGTGCCACCAGCGTTCAGTATCGCAGAATACTTGCTGTATGACATCGCGCGCAAGGCTTTGTCTGCGTGTTTGCATGCAATAAGATGCCAACGTGAAATCACGCTAGCAGGTCTTATGGGTTCCTCTGCCACATGATCGCCGACCACCTATGGGACACTATCAGCTCGGTTTGGTTACGACCTTAGAGGCGTTCAGGCTAATCCAACGAACGTCGTATACCAAAGTCCGGTCGAACTAGTATGAGCCAGTGGTTCGAAGCTGGGTCCTCTCGTACTGCACAGCATTTCCGTTAAGATAGCGCGCGCCGTGTTTTCCATTCGCACACCAGTAGGGTAAAACCCTGTCTCGACGGTCTAAACCCAGCTCACGTTCCCTTGAAATGAACAATCCCTTTGTGAATTTTGCTTCACAATGATAGGAAGAAGGACATCGAAGGATCAAAAGCCACGTCGCTATGAACGCTTGCGGCCACAAGCCAGTTATCCCTGTGGTAACTTTTCAGCACCTCTTGCTAAAAACTCTTTACCAAAAGGATCGTGAGGCCTAGCTTTCCTGTCTCAATATGTCGAACATCGAGATCAAGCCAGCTTTTGTCCTTATGCTCAGCGTGTGGTTTCTGTCCACACTGAGCTGACCTGAGACACCTCCGTTATTGTTTTGAGATGTACCGCCCAGTCAAACTCCGCACCTGGCACTGTCCATGACTTGGGTATCCAGATGTCTTACTGTCATCGGCGTACTGTGTGAACGTTGAGCAGGGCTGCGGCCGTGGCCCGGCGCGGGACGGACGGGCCAGGCGGTCTGGTGCGCTGGCGCACCGGCCACCGTTTAGCCGGGCGGGGACCGGACCCACACCACCCCGGTGAAGGAAAGGCAACGACTGGGCCGCTGGATCCGCACCCGGCGCAACCATTGTGTACGGCGCACGTTCGGACCGCACGCCACGCGGACGCACCGCCCGCCAAACCACGGCGACGCGATGACCGCAGGCTCGGTCTTCTGCATTATGGCCAGGAATGACGACATGACTGAACGCTGAACAAGAAACCTTATGCCAGAAGGCTGCAATAACCTTGGTACTTGTTCCATCTGATCATGTAAGTAAGGCAACGTAGAGTGGTGGTATCTCATTGGTGCACGGGAGGTAATGTATTGCGCTCCCCTATACTGCACCTCGTATATCGCTTTACAATGCCGGATTAGAGTCAAGCTCAACAGGGTCTTCTCCCCAGCTATTGTTTCCAAGCCCGTTCCCTTGGCTGTGGTTTCGCTAGATAGTAGATAGGGACAGAGGAATCTCGTTAATCCATTCATGCGCGTCACTAATTAGATGACGAGGCATTTGGCTACAAAAGAGTCATAGTTACTCCGCCGTTTACCGCGCTTGCTTGAATTCTTCACGTTGACATTCGAGCACTGGGCAGAAATCACTTGTGTCAACACCTGTTGAGGCCATCACAATGCTTTGTTTAATTAGACAGTCGGATTCCCTCAGCCGTGCCAGTTCTGAATTGACTGTTTGTCGATGCTGCAGTGCGAGGGACCGGAAACAGTGCGGCCGGTGGCCGCGCGAACGGCCGCCGGCACGCCGCACACGTTGAGGCAAACCCGCCCAGCACACCGGGAACGTCGGTTTTGACCCGCCTGGCCCGGTGAGGGGCGCGCGAACGCACACACACCCACGGACGGCAGCGGCCGGGCGCGAGCGCACACGGGCGAGGTAGCCCGAGCCATCCCGATCTTCAGGAATCCTTATCCCGAAGTTCGGATCTTGCCGACTCACCTACATTTCTATCGACTAGAGACTCTAAACCTTGGAGACCTGCTGCGATTCGGTACAAGCTGTTGGGAGTTTGCGTGCCCCAGTCTTCGATTTTCAAGGTCAAGAAGAGAACATCGACACAGCAATTTAATACCATGCTCTCAGCCTGTCCAACCATATCTCTCTATGAAAGACTTCCATGGCTAGTGTGACTGTAAAACAGAAAGAGAACTCTTCCGATTCTCTTGTTGGCTTCTCGAAGAAAAGGATTCATGTTGCCATGATTACAAAGGCTACCGTTGCCTGTATGGGACGCCAATGCAAACGTATACCAACAGGCTCCGGAATTGTAACCGGATTCCTTTCGCTCGTTCAATATATATCTTCGGTAGGTTGCATCAACAACAGCAGCAGCAGCAGCAGCAGCAGGTTGTATTTGGTTAAATGCTTAATATATCAGGTTTCCATAGAGCTTAGGATTGCTAACTCGTGTTCAACTGCTGTTGACACAACCTCCTCCACTTCAGTCATCCAAGATCTCATTCGAATATTTGCTACTACCAAGATCTGTGCTGATGGCGGCTCATGTCGGCTTACGCCAGGCACTTCAGCACACCACGACCCTCCTCTCGCTGGCGTCTCAAAGCCGATGCCAGAAGCGCCGGGGCCCACTTGTACCCCAGCGTATATCAAACAAACGACTTAAGCGCCATCCATTTTAGGGCTAATTGCTTCGGCATGAGTTTTACACTCCTTAGCGGATGAACTTCCATGTCACCGTCCTGCTGTCTGGCAATCAACACCTTTCATGGTATCTATGATGCGTCGTTTATTTGAGCGCCGTAACATTACGTTTGGTTCATCCCCAACCAGTTCTGCTCCAAAACTTGGCCCACTAAGCACAGATATCTTCTACGCCGTGAAAGCCGGACCCGGAGGCAGGGGTCCGGCCGGCTCTAACGTTACAACGGCATCATGCAAGAATGCCATGTACGTACCCATTTATAGTTTGAGAATAGGTTAAGATCATTTCGAACCTAAGGCCTCTAATCATTCGCTTTACCAGATGGAATAGGCTCCGAAACGTTGCGTGCTCCAGCTATCCTGAGGGAACTGGAGGAACCAGCTACTAGATGGTTCGATTGGTCTTTCGCCCTATGCCCAATTCTGACAATCGATTTGCACGTCAGAACTGCTTCGGTCCTCCATCAGGGTTTCCCCTGACTTCAACCTGATCAGGCATAGTTCACCATCTTTCGGGTCATCCGCACTCGCGGTATGTTGTGGCACGGTCGGCGAGTGTGGCACGATGAACGCACCACCCGAACGGCCCGCATGCCGGGTACAACACCCGGGATGGAGGACGAGCAGAGAGCCCGCGCCGTAATCCCGCAGAACAAGGCAAGTTAGTCTGCGCCTTTGGTGCTCAAGGAGACACGACCATTGGCTCGCGCAAGATAGACTTCTTGGTCCGTGTTTCAAGACGGTCCCGGAGTACCTCGATTCTTTCACTGCCGATCGACGGTCCGCGTGCCGGTGTAAAGGCACCGCGTCGTACTCGTGGAATCCATCACGCGCCCGACTGCACCCACGTGCAGTGGCCCCACCTCGCGCACAGGCCTTCGGAACTGAGCGTCGTACTGGGCAAGCACCGGGGAAGCACCAGGGGCAACTGTCGGGCGACCTGCGCGTCCCAGTGGAACGCAAGCTGTTCGTAATGGATCGCAGTGTCCTCGTGCGCGGGAGAGACAAGTGCCCTGCGCGCCGGCCCTCGCTTTTTGGATGGGAAGGCCAGCCCGCAGGAAGTGTCTCCGCTCGGATAATCAGGTTCAACGGGCTTGAGCCCTGGCAGTTTCACGTACTTTTGACTCTCTATTCAGAGTGCTTTTCAACTTTCCTCACGGTACTTTCGCTATCGGTCTCGTGGTGATATTTGCTTTAGAGGAGTTTACCTCCCACTTTGTGCTGCACTATCAACACACGACTCCATGGAGCGTCCTTCACCGTCGGTGCGCCGCTCTACGGGCCTATCACCCTCTCGGGTAAAAGCCACATTCTGTTGAACTTGAACCAGCGACCGGTTACGGCAGATAACGAGCACCCAGTACACGGAACCGGGTGGACGCGCAACAGTGCGTCACCCTGCGTGCTGAGCTCTTCCGTTTCGCTCGCAGCTACTCAGGAATCCTGGTTGTTTCTTTTCCTCCCTTATTAATATGCTTAAATTTGGGGGTAGTCACACATTATTTGAGGCCACATAGGAGGATCCTACATCTGGGATGATGGAATACAACAACACACACGACACACACACAGGGCCATGATGATGGTGGTGATTGGTCGTATGATATGGAATGTATTCCAACCGCGGCGCCCGGCAACACTGGGCGCCGCGTCTGACTATCTTGAACGTTTTACTGTTTTACTACCAAACCGGGGGTGGTGGCGGTTAGGAAAACGTCACTACGCGTACACGCAGGGGCGTGCACAGTTGAATGGATAAATATGGCACTCAAAATGTGTACATCGTCTGTAGTACGGTGTGCAATAGTTCAACGTGTCGGTGTTCATGTGTCCTGCAGTTCACATTCTGACGCGCATTTAGCTGCGGTCTTCATCGATCCACGAGCCGGGTGATCCCCTGCCTGGGGTTTGTTTGTTCTCTTGTTTCTTTTGCAATAGTAGTATACACACACATACGCACACACACACACCAGGACGGACGGTGTGTGGGAGGGGACCGCTGCCGTTGCCGTTGACGATCCGGTTCCGTATTCGCATGGACCGACATGGAGAGATGGACGCAGCAGCAGCAGCAGCAACAGCAACAGCAGCAGCAGCAGCAGCAGCAACGGAAGGCTAGTACACACAGCACAGAACAGGGTAACGCACCAGGTTTTTGGTTGTTGTGTTTGTTTGTTCCTCTCCGGTGGCCGGACGGAGCCCACTGGTGGTGGGGTCGCCGTGTACTCGCCACAGACACAACACTACACTCGCTCGCTCGCTCGCTCAACTCTCGTCATCATTGTTTGGCGGTGGGGGTACCAGTAATGATCCTTCCGCAGGTTCACCTACGGAAACCTTGTTACGACTTCACCTTCCTCTAAATCTAAGTTCGGTCTCTGATTCAAATGTAATCCGAGGACTAGCAAATGTTCACCTTCAAAGACCTCACTAAATAATCCATCGGTAGTAGCGACGGGCGGTGTGTACAAGGGCAGGGACAGTCAACGCTCTAATGACCAGCACTTACTGGGAATTCCAGGTTCATATGGACCATTTCAATCCATAATCCCGACTAAATGAGCATTTGGGCGATTTCCGGCCCTTTCGGGCAAGGGTACGCGTTGCTGCTCACATTGTAGCGCGCGTGCGCCCAGAACATCTAAGGGCATCACGGACCTGTTATCGCTCAATCTCATTTTGCTGAACACAAATTGTCCTATTAAGCAGAAGTCAACCGCGATGGGTTGACGTATTATCAGAATCTCACCGCCCCCAGCGCGAACGGCCCGGAGGCGGTATCAACATCTGACTGCTGATAGCGTTCTATTTAATTTGATTGAGTCACGTTCGTTATCGGAATTAACCGGCAAATCATTCCACGAACTAAGAACGGCCATGCATTTAATTTTGAGAGAGCTATTAATCTGTCTTACCTCAATAAGTTCGGACCTGGTAAGTTTTCCCGTGTTGAGTCAAATTAAGCCGCAGGCTCCACTCCTGGTGTGCCCTTCCGTCAATTCCTTAAAGTTTCAACTTTGCAACCATACTTCGGAACCTAATTTTGGTTTCCCGAGAGCTACGAGGCTCTCGTTCAGTATAAGTTGCAGTTAGAACTGATGACTCTGATGCACGCCTTCGATCCTCTAACTTTCGTTCTTGATTAATGAAAGCATCCATGCAAATGCTTTCGCAGTTAGTCTTACGACGGTCTACGAATTTCACCTCTCGCGCCGTAATACTATTAACTACTTCTGTTATATTTACCTCTTGATCTGGATTACAAACATGAATATTAAGACCGAGGTCATATTCCATTATTCTCAAGATTATTCTCGGCCGTAGGATAGCCTGCTTAGAGCACTCTAATTTGTTCAAGGTAATAGCTGGGCTTGCGGAAACACTGCACCGATAAAAGGCATCAGCGCCACACTACGCCGCGGCCGCCGCGAACAAAACCGGCGACGCACCCAGTCTTATAGTCGCAACAATCCAGTGACCTACTGCCATCATTAGAATGCCCCGTGTTGGAAGAATAAACTTGAACGTTTATGCAACAATTTTAATATACGCTAGTGGAGCTGGAATTACCGCGGCTGCTCACCAGACTTGCCACTTGATCCTTGTTGAAGGATTTATGCTCAACTCATTCCAATTATAAGACGTCATAAAAGGTCTTATATTGTTATTTCTCGTCACTACCTCCCGTGCCGGGATTGGGTAATTTACGCGCCT
Source organism: Armigeres subalbatus (assembly GCF_024139115.2). NCBI lineage: Eukaryota > Metazoa > Arthropoda > Insecta > Diptera > Culicidae > Armigeres > Armigeres subalbatus. The sequence continues at coordinate 150,107,531 of NC_085141.1, forward strand.
GCTGCCTTGCGATGTGGTAGCTTTCTCAGGCTCCTCTCCGGAATCGAACCCTGATTCCCCGTTACCCTTTAACATGGTAGTCTCTATACCATCAATAGTTGATAGGGCAGATATTTGAAAGATCCGTCGTCGGTGCGAGACCATACGATCAACAAAATTATCCAGATTTCAACTCCAGCGTCACGGAGGACGATTGGTTTGACTAATAATTGCACAGGTTCCGAGGTGTCCTGCATTTGGCATTATTAGCTCTAGATTTTCCACAGTTATCAAGTAACTAGGTAAATGATCTTGTAAATTATAGCTGTTATACTGAGCCTTATGCGGTTTACATTAAATCTGTTTGTACTTAGACATGCATGGCAACCTTTGAGACAAGCGTATTACTGGTAGGATCACAGAATTCTCGCCGCAGACGCAACTAACTAATGTAACACACAACAAGCGCGACGGAGACTCTCTCTCGCGCTCTCGCTTGTCATTTATCTGTTATCTGCGCTGAGAGCAGCTAGTTCGCCTCACAACCTCACCGCAACCGTTTTGCCGTTTGTGTTTTTTGGGCGTTTTGGGACCGCCGCCGTATCTCTCGTTTCGTGTTCGTTCATGCTCGCTCGAGCTGAGCAGCAACAACAGCAATAGAATGCCAAAGATTCCCATTTCGTTCGCTCGTGCTGGCGTGCCTCAGGCACGCCGGTTTCGTCGGGGGTCATCAACCTGCTACGGTCGCTGAGCCTTCCCGCATAGCCGTGGTAGCCGTATGACATTCATGTACGCTCTCTCTCTCTCTCTCTCTCTCTCTCTCTCTCTCTCTCTTCCTCCTCCTCTCTCGACCCGCACAACACACACACCAACCGCCACGGTGAATGGTCGTCCCGGCCGTCCGTGCTCGTGTGCCAGCTCGCATGCCTACCGGGCGTGCCCAAGACGAACGCGTGCCCATTCGGAACGGAATTGCGGTCGGACGTGTGATCCACGGCCGGATCAAGTCCCATGTTTCCTAGCTTTGGTGCTCTGGTGGATTCACTTTTCATCGACCGGCCGTGTCCTCCCAGAGGTTTTCAGGTCCATCCGATTCACCCCGGCCGGTGGCGCACTGCGTTTCCGGTTTCGCGACTGCGACTACGCCAAACACCTGTGCTGTACACTCTGCCTCTGACTGACTGACTGACTGACTGACTGACTGACTGACTGACTGAATGACTGACTGCCGGCTGGCTGGCTGACAGTTAGTACTCTCTGGGCTGGACTGGACTGGGCCGGAAAACGCAGTTGGGCGAAAGGAGAAGTCCACACACCGGTGCACGCGCACTCCGTGCGCACACATGGGGGACTTCTCTAGTCGGCAACCTAAGACCGTTGAACATCTTTGCCCTATCTTGACACCTGCCGGTTCCGGAATGGATCCCATACACTTGCAGTTGGCTGACTGACTGACTGGACTGACTGACGTATGGACTGACTGGCTGGCTGACAGTTACTGAAGTCCTGGGCTGGACTGGACTGGGCAGAGAAAACGCAGTTAGGCGAAAGGAGAGTCCACACACACGGTGCACGCACTCACAGGTCGCACGTGGACTTCTCCTAGTCATACCCTAGTAACCGTTGAACATCTTTGCCCTATCGTGACACTACCGCGGTTCGGAATGGATCCCATACACTTGCAGTTGGCTGACTGACTGACTGGACTGACTGACTGACTGACTGGCGGCTGGCTGACAGTTATACTAGAGTCCTGGGCTGGACTGGAACGGGGCCGGAAAACGCAGTTAGGCGAAAGGAGAGTACACACCGGTGCACGCGCACTCACAGTGCGCACACACATGGGGACTTCTCTGATCGACCGCCTACACCTAGGGTAGGTGGTAGCAGAAGTAACTTTACCGTTTACAACGCCGATCACAACCACACACAACACAACACAACCTCAAGCAAGGGTAGTCTGAGAGGATCGAAATGACCTCTCTGCAACTCGCAACTCCCAGCCTGTAAACCTATCGTTTGTAGGAGGTCTCAGGTATCGAAATCATATATTGATGCTGAGCATCCACCAGCGTTCCAGTATCGCAGAATCTTGCTGTATGACATCGCGCGCAGGGGCTTTGTCGTGTTGCATGCAATAAGATGCCAACGTGAGATCACGCTAGCAGGTCTTGTAGGTTTCTCTGCCACATGATCGCCGACCACCTATGGGGACACTATCAGCTCGTTTGGTTACGACCTTGAGGCGTTCAGGCATAATCCAACGAACGTAGCGTTATACCAAAGTCGGTCGAACTAGTGAGCCAGTGGTTCGAGCTGGGTTCCTCTCGTACTGCACAGCATTTCCGTTAAGATAGCGCGCGCCGTGTTTTCCATTCGCACACCAGTATTAAAATAACCTGTCTCGACGGTCTAAACCCAGCTCACGTTCCTTGAAAGGGTGAACAATCCTACGCTTTGTGAATTTTGCTTCACAATGATAGGAAAGACCGACATCGAAGGATCAAAAGCCGTCTATGAACGCTTGGCGGCACAAGCCAGTTATCCTGTGGTAACTTTCTGAGCACCTCTTGCTAACACTTTAAACCAAAAGGATCGTGAGGCCTAGCTTTCGCTGTCTCAATATGTACTGAACATCGAGATCAAGCCAGCTTTTGTCCTTATGCTCAGCGTGTGGTTTCTGTCCACACTGAGCTGACCTTTGGACACCTCCGTTATTGTTTTGGAGATGTACCGCCGATCTAACTCCGCACCTGGCACTGTCCATGACTTGGAGTATCCAGATGTCTTACTGTCATCGGCGTACTGTGTGAACGTTGAGCAGGGCTGCGGCCGTGTGGCGCGGGGGACAGGGCGGAGCGGACCCTACTGGTGCGCTGGCGCACGCCAGCCACACCGTTTAGCCGGGCGGGGACCGGACCCAGCACCACCACCCCCGGTGAAGGAAGGCAACTGACGCTGGGCCCGCTGGATCCGCACCGCGGCGCAACCATTGTACGGGCGCACGTTCCGGACCGCACGCCGCGGACGCACCGCCCGCCAAACCACGGCCCGGACGCGATGACCGCAGGCTCGGTCTTCTGCATTATGGCCAGGAATGACGACATGACTGAACGCTGAACAAAGAAACCTTATGCAGGGGTTGCAATACAGCGCACTTGTTCCACCTGATCATGTAAGTAAGGCAACAGTAAGAGTGGTGGTATCTCATTGGTGCACGGGGAGGTGTGTATTGCCCCGGCTCCCACCTATCTGCACCTCTTATATCGCCTTACAATGCCGGACTAGAGTCAAGCTCAACAGGGTCTTCTTTCCCGCTAGTGTTTCCAAGCCCGTTCCCTTGGCTGTGGTTTCGCTAGATAGTAGATAGGGACAGAGGAATCGTTAATCCATTCGGGCGCGTCACTAATTAGATGACGAGGCATTTGGCTACCTTAAGAGAGTCATAGTTACTCCGCCGTTTACCGCGCTTGCTGAATTTCTTCACGTTGACATTCAGAGCATGGGCAGAAATCACATTGTGTCACACCTGTGAGGCCATCACAATGCTTTGTTTAATTAGACAGTCGATTCCTCAGCCGTGCCAGTTCTGATGTGACTGTTTGTCGATGGCTGCAGTGCGGGGGACCGGAAACAGTGCGGCCGGTGCCGCCCGAACGCGCCGGCACGCCGGCATGAGAAACCCGCCCAGCACCAGGAACGTCGGTTTTGACCCGCCTGGCCCGGTGAGGGGGCGCGCGAACGCACACACCCACGGACGGCAGCGGCCGGGCGCGAGCACACACAGGCGGAGGTATAGCCCGAGCCATCCCAGTCTTCAAGGCCAATCCTTATCGAAGTTACGGATCTAATTTGCGGCTTCCCTACTACATTAATCTATCGACTAGAGACTCTAAACCTTGAGACCTGCTGCGGATTCGGTACAAGCTGTTGGAGTTTGCGTGCCCCAGTCTTCGATTTTCAGGTCGAAGAGAACATCGACAAGCAATTTAATACCATGCTCTACCAGCCTGTCAACCATATCTCTCTGAAAGACTTCCAGGCTAGTGTGACTGTAAAACAGAAAGAGAACTCTTCCGATGTCTCTTGTGCTTCTCGAAGAAAAGGATTCTATGTTGCCATGATTACAAACCTACCGTTGCCGGTATGGGACGCCAATGCAAACGTATACCAACAGGCTCCGGAATTGTAACGGATTCCCTTTCGCTCGTTCAATATATATCTGGTGGTTGCATCAACAGCACGCAGCATTCTATGGCATTCTATGGCATTCTATTGCTGCTGCTCTCAGCTCGAGCGAGCATGAACGAACACGAAACGAGATACGGCGGCGGTCCCAAAACGCCAAAAACACAAACGGCAAAACATTTGCGGTGAGGTTGTGAGGCGAACTAGCTGCTCCTAGCGCAGATAACAGATAAAATGACAACGCGAGCGCGCGCAGAAGAGAGTCTCCGTCGCGCTTGTTGTTTAATTTGTTGATTGCGTCTGCGGCGAATTCTGGTTGATCCTACCAGTAATATACGCTTGTCTCAAAGGTTAAGCCATGTGTCTAAGTACAAACAGATTTAATGTGAACCGCAAAGGCTCAGTATAACAGCTATAATTTACAAGATCATTTACCTAGTCTTGGATAACTGGAAAATCTAAACTATCATGCCAAATGCAGGGACACCTCTGAACCTGTGCAATTATTAGTCAAACCAATCGTCTCCGTGACGCTGGAGTTGAAATCTGGATAATTTGTTGATCGTATGGTCTCGCACCGACGACGGATCTTTCAAATATCTGCCCTCAACTAATGATGGTAGTATAGAGGACTATAGGTTGCAACAGGTAACGAGAATCAGGGTTCGATTCGGAGAGGAGCCTGAGAAATGGCTACCATCCAGGAAGGCCAGCAGCGAAATTACCCAATCCCGGCACGGGAGGTAGTGACGAGAAATAACAATATAAGACTCTTTTATGACGTCTTATAATTTGGAATGAGTTGAGCATAAATCCTTCAACAAGGATCAAGTGGAGGCAAGTCTGGTGCCAGCAGCCGCGGTAATTCAGCTCCACTGGCGTATATTAAATTGTTGCAGTTAAAACGTTCAAGTTTACTTGTCCAACACAGGTGCTACTCTAATGATGGCAGTAGGTCACTGGATTTTGCGACTATAGACTGGGTGCGTCCGTTTGCCTCGCGCGCGGCCGTGCGTAATTATGTGGCGCTGATGCGCTTTCATCGGGTGCAGTGTTTTCCGCAAGCCCAGCTGCTTTACCTTGAACAAATTAGAGTGCTCTAAGCAGGCTATCCTACGGCCGAATAATCTTGCATGGAATAATGGAATATGACCTCGTCTTAATATTCTGGTTTGTAATCAAGATCAAGAGGTAATGATAAACAGAAGTATTTGAGGGCATTAGTATTATGGCGCGAGAGGTGAATTTCGTAGACAGTCGTAAAACTAACTAAAGTGAAAACATTTGCCATGGATGCTTCCATGAATCAAACGAAAGTTAGAGGATCGAAGGCGATTAGATACCGCCCTAGTTCTAACCGTAAACTATGCCAATTAGCAATTGGGAGACGCTACATTATGGTGCTCTCAGTAGCTTCCGGAAACCAAAATTAGGTTCGGGGAAGTATGGTTGCAAGTTGAACTAAAGGAATTGACGGAAGGGCACCCCAGGAGTGGAGCCTGCGGCAATTTGACTCAACACGGGAAAACTTACCAGGTCGAACTTTTGAGGTAAGACAGATTAATAGCTCTTTCTCAAAATTAGGTGTGGTGCATGGCCGTTCTTGGTTCGTGGAATGATTGTCTGGTTAATTCCGATAACGAACGTGACTCAATCAAATTAAATAGAACGCTATCAGCAGTCAGATGTTGATACCGCCTCCGGGCTTCGCGCTGGGGGCGGTGTAGTGTGACCTGATAATACGTCACCCATCGCGGTTGACTCGCTTAATAGGACAATTTGTGTTCAGCAAAATGAAGATTGAGCGATAACGGGTCCGTGATGCCCTTAGATGTTCTGGGCTGCACGCGCTACAATGTGAGCAGCAACGCGTACCCTTGCCGAAAGGCGGAAATCGCTCAAATGCTCATTTAGTCAGGATTATGGATTGAAATGGTCCATATGAACCGAATTCCAGTAAGTGCTGGTCATTAGCTAGCGTTGATTACGTCCCTGCCCTTTGTACACCGCCCGTCGCTACTACCGATGGATTATTTAGTGAGGTCTTTGAAGGTGAACATTTGCTAGTCCTCGGGATTACATTTGAATCGCTGAAGTTGACCGAACTTGATGATTTAGAGAGTAAAAGTCGTAACAAGGTTTCCGTAGGTGAACCTGCGGAAGGATCATGGTACCCCCACCGCCAAACAATGATGACGAGAGTTGGAGCGAGCGAGCGGCAGTGTAGTTTGTTGTCTGTGGCGAGTACGGCAACCCCCCCCAGTGGGCTCCGTCCGGCCACCGCAGAGGAGGAACAACACAAACACAACAACCAAAACCTGGTGCGTTACCCTGTTCTGTGCTGTAGCTGGCCTTCCGTTGCTGCTGCTGCTGCTGCTCGCCCTGCTGCTGCTGCTGCTGCCGCTGCGTCCATCTCGTCCATGTCGGTCCATGCGACGCGCGGAACCGGATCGTCAGCAGCACGGCAGCGGCCCCTCCACACCGTCCGTCCTGGTGTGTGTGTGTGTGCGTATGTGTGTGTACTACTACTGTGCAAAACAAGAGAACAAACAAACCCTAGGCGAGGGGATCACTCGGCTCGTGGATCGATGAAGGCAGCTAAATGCGCGTCAGAATGTGAACTGCAGGACACAGAACACCGACACGTTGAACGCATATTGCACACCGTACTACAGTACGATGTACACTATTGAGTGCCTATATTTATCCATTCAACTGTGACGCCCGCGTATGCGCGTTTTTCCTACCGCCACCACCACCCCGGTTTGGTAGTAAAACAGTAAAACGTTCAAGATAGTCAGACGCGGCGCCCAGTGTTCCCGGGCCGCCGGTTGATGAATACATCCCATCATACGACCATCACCACCATCATCTGGCCTGTGTGTTGTTGTGTGTGTCGTTGTTGTATTCCATCATCCCAGATGTGGATCCTCCTATGTAGGCCTCAAATAATGTGATCCCCCTAAATTTAAGCATATTAATAGGGGAGGAAAAGACCTAACCAGGTTCCCTGAGTAGCTGCGAGCAGAAAGGAGGGCTCAGCACGCAGGGGTGACGCACTGTTGCGCTCCACCCGGTTCCGTGTCTGGAGCGTTCGTTATCTGCCGTGGTCGCTGGTTCAAGTTCAACTAGAATGTGGCTTTTCACAGAGGGTGATAGGCCCGTAGAGCGGCGCACCGACGGTAGAAGGACGCTCCATGGAGTCGTGTTGTGATGCAGCACAAAGTGGAGGTAAACTCTTCAAGCTAAATATCACCACGAGACCGATAGGAACAAGTACCGTGAGGAAAGTTGAAGCACTCTGAATAGAGTCAAAAGTCGTGAAACTGCCTGGGAAGCTAGCCGTTGAACTCGATTATCGAGCGGAGACATTCACCTGCGGCTGGCCTTCCATCCAAAAAGCGAGGGCCGGCGCAGCTTTCTCCGCGCACGAGGACACTGCGATCCACGAAACATTTCGCGTTCCACTGGGACGCCAGTCGGACAGTTGCCCCCGGTGCTTCCCCGTTGCTTGCCCACAGTGAACGCTCGGTTCCGAAGGCCTGTGCCGCGGTGGGGCTTACTGCACTGTGCAGTCGGGCGCGTGATGGATTCCCACGGTACGACGCGGTGCCTTTACCGGCACCGCGGACCGTCGATCGCAGTGAAGAATCGAGGTACCTCGGACCCGTCTTGAAACGGACCGAAGTCTATCTTGCGCGCGAGCCAATGGTCGTGTCTCGCCAGGCACCAAGGCGCAGAAAACACTAACTTGCCTTGTTCTGCGGGATTACGGCGCGGCTCTCTGCTCGTCCCTCCATCCCCGGTGTTGTCCCGGCATGCGGGGCCGCCGGGTGGTGCGTTCTACCACCGCCGGCACCGTGCCTACATCATACCGCAGTGCGCAGGATGTGACCCGAAAGATGGTGACTATGCCTGATCGAGGTTGAAGTCAGGGAAACCCTGATGGAGGACCGAAGCAGTTCTGACGTGCAAATCGATTGTCAGAATTGGGCATGGGGCGAAAGACCAATCGACCATCTAGTAGCTGGTTCCTCAAGTTTCCTCAGGATAGCTGGAGCACGCAACGTTTCGGAGCCTATTCTTATCTGGTAAACCGAATGATTAGAGCCTTAGGTTCGAAATGATCTTAACCTATTCTCAAACTATAATAGGTACGTACCATGGCATTCTTGCATGATGCCGTTGCAACGTTGTGACGCCAGCCGGACCCCTGCCTCCGGGTCCGGGCTCCTGGGCAGTAGAAGATATCTGTGTGCTTATGGGCCAAGTTTTGGTAAGCAGAACTGGTGCTGTGGGATGAACCAAACGAAATGTTACGCGCCTAAATAAACGACCATCATAGATCATAGAAGGTGTTGATTGCTACGAGACAGGGACGGTGGACATGGAGTTGTCATCCGCTAAGAGTGTGAACAACTCACCTGCCGAACAATTAGCCCTTAAAATGGATGCGCTTAAGTCGTTTGCCTATACATTACCGCTGGCGTACAAGTGGGGCCCCGGCGCTTCGGTGGCATCAGTGGCCTTTGAGACCCAGCAGTAGGAATGTCTGGTGCGTTAAAGTGCCTGGCGTAAGCCGACATGGAGCCGCCACAGCACAGATCTTGTGGTAGTAAATATTCGAATGAGATCTTGATGACTGAAGTGGAGGAGGGTTTCGTGTCAGCAGCAGTTGAACACGAGTTAGAATCCTAACTCTATGAAACCTGATATATATTAGCATTTAACAACCTCTCTGCCGCTGCTGCTGCTGTTGATGCACCCTACCGAAGATATATATTGAACGGGAAAGGGAATCGGTTACAATTCCGGAGCCTGTTGGAGTATACGTTTGCTGGCGTCCCATACCGCAACGGTAGCGCCTTTGTAATCACAACATAGATCCTTTTCGAGAACAAGAACATCGGAAGAGTTCTCTTTCTGTTTTACAGTCACACTACCATGGAAGTCTCTTGAGAGATATGGTGGACAGGCTGGTAGAGCATGGATAAATTGCTGTGTCGATGTTCTCTTGGACCTTGAAAATCGAAGACTGGGGCAGCAAACTCCCAACAGCTTGTACCGAATCCAGCAGGTCTCAAGGTTTAGAGTCTCTAGTCGATAGATTAATGTGAGTAAGGAAGTCGGCAAATTAGATCCGTAACTCGGATAAGATTGGCTCTGAAGACTGGGATGGCTCGCTATCCCTCGCCCGTGTGCGCTCGCGCCCGGCCGCTGCCGTCCGTGGGTGTGTGTGCGTTCGCGCCCCCCTCACCGGGCCAGGCGGGTCAAACCGGACGTTCCTGGGTGTGCTGGGCGGGGTTTGCCTCGCGTGCGCCAGCGTGCCGGCCAGGGGAGCCTTCGCGCGGCCACCGGCCGCACTTTTCGTCCCTCGCACTGCAGCCATCGACAAACGGTCAATTCAGAACTGGCACGGCTGAGGAATCCGACTGTCTAATTAAAACAAAGCATTGGATGGCCTCAACAGGTGTTGACGATGATTTCCCCAGTGCTCTGAATGTCAACGTGAAGAAATTCAAGCAAGCGCGGTAAACGGCGGAGTAACTGACTCTCTTAAGGGCAAATGCCTCGTCTAATTGGCGCGCATGATAGTTAACGAGATTCCTCTGTCCTATCTACTATCTGCGAAACCACAGCCAAGGGAACGGGCAGAACACTAGCGGGAAAGAAGACCCTGTTGAGCAGCTCTAGTCCGGCATTGTAGGCGATATAAGAGGTGCAGTATGGGAGCCGGGTAACACATTACCTCCCGTGCAATGAGATCCACCACTCTTACTGTTGCCTTCCCTCATGATCAGGTGGAACAAGTGCCAGTTTTGCAACCTCCTGGCATAAGGTTTCTTGTTCAGCGTTCGGTCATGTCGTCATTCCTGGCCATAATGCGAAGACCGAGCCTGCGGTCATCGCGTCGGGCCGTGGTTTGGCGGGCATGCGTCCGCGTGGCGTGCGGTCCGAACGTGCGCCCGTACACAATGGTTGCGCGCGGTGCAGGATCAGCCAGGCCCAGTCGTCAGTTGCCTTCCTTCACCGGGGGGGTGGTGCTGGGTCGGCCCCGCCGCTAAACGGTGTGGGCTGCGCCAGCACCAGTAAGGTCCCACGGCCTTCCGTCCCCGGGCCACGCCGCAGCCCTCAACGTTCACACGTACGCCGATGACGGTAAGACATCTGGATACTCAAGTCATGGACGGTGCCAGGTGCGGAGTTTGCTGGGGGTACATCTCCAAAACAATAACGGAGGTGTCAAAGGTCAGCTCAGTGTGGACAGAAACCACAGCTGAGCATAAGGACAAAGCTGGCTTGATCTCGATGTTCAGTACATATTGAGACGCGAAAGCTGGGCCTCACGATCCTTTTGGTTTAAGAGTTTTAGCAGAGGTGTCAGAAAGTACCACGGGATAACTGGCTTGGCCGCCAAGCGTTCATAGCGACGTGGCTTGATCCTTCGATGTCGCTCTTCCTATCATTGTGAAGCAAATTCACAAGCGTAGGATTGTTCACCCTTTCAAGGGAACAGGCTGGTTTGAACCGTCGTAGACAGGTTGGTTTACCCTACTGGTGTGCGAATGGAAAACACGGCGCGCGCTATCTTGAACTGTGCGCGTACGAGAGGAACCACACTTCGAACCTGTCCAATACTAGTTCGACCGTTTGGTATAACGCTACGTTCGTTGGATTATGCCTGAACGCCTAAGGTCGTAACAAACCGAGCTGATAGTGTCCCCATGGGTGGTCGGCGATCATGTGGCAGAGAAACCTACAAGAGCCTGCTAGCGTGATCTCACGTTGGCATCTTTGCATGCAAACACGCAGACAAAGCCCTCGCGCGATGTCATAGCAGTATTCTGCGATACTGGAACGCTGTTGGCACTGCTCAGCATCAATATAGATTTCGATACCTGAGGACCTCCTACAAACGATGGTTTACGGGCTGAGTTGCGAGTTGCAGAGAGGTGTACATTTCGATCCTCTCAGACTACCCTTGCTTGGAGGTTGTGTTGTGTTGTTTGTTGTGTAACGTGGTTGTAAACGGTAAACGTACTTCTGCACCACACTACTACCTGATTAGAGCGGTCGACTAGGAGAGTCCCCATGGTTTGCGCCTGGCGAGTGCGCGTGCACCGTGTGTGTGGTTCTCCTTTCGCCTAACTGCGTTTCCCGGCCCGTTCGGTCCAGCCAGGACTCTAGTACTAACTTCAGCCAGCCAGTCGTCCAGTCAGTCAGCAGTCAGTCAGTCAGTCAGCCAACTGCAGTGTATGGGATCCATTCCGGGGGTAGTGTCACGATGGGAACAAAGATGTCTAACGGTCTCCGATTCGGCCGACTGAAGTCCCCCATGGTGTGTGCGCACTGTGAGGTCGCGTGCACCGTGGTGTGGACTTCTCCTTTCGCTCTAACTGCGTTTCCGCCCGTTCAGTCCGCCAGGACTCGGTACTAACTGCCAGCCAGTCAGTCCAGTCATTCAGTCCAGTCAGTCAGTCAGCAACTGCAAGTGTATGGGATCCATTCCGGAACTGGCGGTAGTGTCACGATAGGGCAAGATGCAACAAGGTCTACTAGGTCGGCCGACTAGGAGAAGTCCCCATGGTGTGTGCGCACTTGTGAGTGCGCGTGCACCGGGTGTGACTCTCCTTTCTAACTGCGTTTTCCGCCCAGTCAGTCAGCCCAGGACTCTGGTACTAACTGTCAGCCAGCCAGTCAGTCAGTCAGTCATTCAGTCCAGTCAGTCATCCAGTCAGTCAGTCAGTCAGTCAGTCAGAGGCAGGTGAGTGTACAGCACAGTGTTTGGCGTAGTCGCAGTCGCGAAACCGGAGCAACGCAGTGCGCCACCGGCCGGGGTGACATCGGATGGACGAAAACCCCTCTGGGAGGACACGCCGGTCGATGAAAGTGAATCCCAGAGCACCAAAGCTGGAAACACTAGGACTTGATCCGGCCGTGGCATCACACGTCCGACCGCATTCCGTTCCGAATGGGGCAGCCGTTCGTCTTGGGCACGCTGGCCGGGTAGGCTGGGCGAGCTGGCACCGAGCACGGACGGCCGGGACGACCATTCGTGGCGGTTGGTGTGGTGTGTGGCGTGTGTGTGCAGGAGAAGGTCGAGAGAGAGAGAGAGAGAGAGAGAGAGCGTACATGAATGTCAACGGCTACCACGGCTATGCAGGAAGGCTAGCGACCTAGCAGGTATTATGTGAACGAAACCGGCGTGCCTGAGGCACGCCAGCACGAGACGAACAAAATGGGAATCTTTGGCATTCTATTGCTGCTGCTGCTGCTGCTCAGCTCGACGAGCATGAACGAACACGAAACGAGAGATACGGCGGCGGTCCCAAAACGCCAAAAAAACACAAACGCAAAACAGTTTGCGAGGTTGTGAGGCGAACTAGCTGCTCCTAGCGCAGATAACAGATAAAATGACAACGCGAGAGCGCGCGCGAGAGATCTACGTCGCGCTTGTTGTGTATTTATTTAGTTAGTTGCGTCTGCGGCGAAAATTCTGGTTGATCCTACCAAATGCCTTGTCTCAAAGGTTAAGCCATAGCATGTCTAAGGTACAACAGATTTAATGTAAACCGCATAAGGCTCAGTAAACAGCTATAATTTACAAGATCATTTACCTGTTACTTGGATAACTGTGGAAAATCTAGAGCTAATACATGCCAAATGCAGGGACACCTCGCGGAACCTGTGCAATTATTAGTCAAACCAATCGTCCTCCTTGACGCTGAGTTGAAATCTGGATAATTTTGTTGATCGTAGTGTCGCACCGACGACGGATCTTTCAAATATCTGCCCTATCAACTATTGATGGTAGTATGGAGGACTACCATGGTTGCAACGTAACGGGAATCGGGTTCGATTCCGGAGAGGGAGCCTGAGAAATGGCTACCACATCAAGGAAGGCAGCGAGCAAATTACCCAATCCCGGCACGGGGAGGTAGTGACGAAAATAACAATATAAAGACTCTTTATGACGTCTTAAATTGAATGAGTGAGCATAAATCCTCAGCAAGGATCAGTGGAGGCAAGTCTGGTGCAGCAGCCGCGAAATTCCAGCTCCACTGGCGATATTAATTGTTGCGGTTAAAACGTTCGAAGTTTATTCTTGTCCAACGGTGCTACTCTAATGATGGCGATGAGTCACTGGATTGTTGCGACTATAAGACTGTTAGCGTCGCGGGTTTTGCTCGCGGCAGCGTGCGGCGTAGTGTGGCGCTGATGCCTTTCATCGGGTGCAGTGTTTCCGCAAGCCCAGCTACTACCACCTTGAACAAATTAGGTGCTCTAAGCGGGCTATCACGACCGAGAATAATCTTGCATGGAATAATGAGATATGACCTCAGTCTTAATATTCTGGTTTTGTAATCCAGATCAAGAGGTAATGATTAACAGAAGTAGTTAGGGCATTAGTATTGCAGCGGAGAATTGAAATTCGTAGACCGTCGTAAGTTAACTAAAAGCGAAAGCATTTGCCATGATGCTTTCATTAATCAAGAACGAAAGTTGAGGATCGAAGGCGATTAGATCCGCCCTAGTTCTAACCGTAAACTATGCCAATTAGCAATTGGGAGACGCCATTATGGTCTCTCAGTACTTCGGAAACCAAAATTAGGTTCGGGAAGTATGGTTGCAAAGTTGAAACTTAAAGGAATTGACGGAAGGGCACACCAGGAGTGGAGCCTGCGGCTTAATTTGACTCAACACGGGAAAACTTGCAGGTCCGAACTTATTGAGGTAAGACGGATTAATACTCTTTCTCATGGAGTAGTGGTGCATGCCGTTCTTGGTTCGTGGAATGATTTATGTCTGGTTTTTCCGATAACGAACGTGACTCAATAAATTAAATAAGAACGCTATCAGCAGTCAGATGTTGATACCCCTCCGGCCGTTCGCTGGGGGCGGTGTAGTGTGACCTGATAACGTCCCATCGCGGTTGACTTCTGTATGGGACAATTTGTGTTCAGCAAAGAGTTGAGCGATAACAGGTCCGTGATGCCCTTAGATGTTCGGCTCGCGCGCTACAATGTGAGCAGCAACGCGTACCCTTGCCCGAAAGGGCCGAAATCGCTCAAATGCTCTTTAGTCGGATTATGGATTGAAATGGTCCATATGAGACCTGGAATTCGTAAGTGCTGGTCATTAGCTGTTGATTACGTCCCTGCCCTTTGACACACCGCCCGTCGCTACTCCGATGGATTATTTAGTGAGGTCTTTGAGGTGAACATTTGCTGAGTCCCTCAGGATTACATTTGAATCGCTGAGGTGTTTCAGCGCGTTTTCATAGAAGAGTAAAGAGACCATCCGGCCCACAAACACTGCTTCAGAGCCACCTGCAGCGCGACCAATGGTCGTTCCTTAGCACCAAAGCATGCATAATCTTTGCCTGTTCTGGGAATACGGCGCACAACATCTCGATAGACTCGTCCCCACCTGGTAAGAACGGCATAACACGACCCGGAAGGTGCGTTGCGACATGCGTAGCCGCCAAACTGCAGGGAACACAAGTGCAGCGAAACATACCGCGAGGCGACAGGAAATGACGAACGCAGTGCATGCGCGCAGTTGTCAGGGGAAACCGCTGTTATCTGATGACCGGTCGCTGACCAGATTGCAAATCAGAATGTACACTCGGAAGTGCGGCTAGGCGACGAACTGGATCGGCCAAGCTGAACCGATGAACAGGTACTGTCTCGAAGTTTCAAAGGCGCTGGTGACCAACCGGGCTCAACTATCTGGAAACGAATGATGAGGTCTGACTGAAAGATCTAATTATTCCAAACATATGTACAGTCTGCAGGCATTCTTTATGTGCGCAGCGCGACGCCGGTGACCCCGCTGACCGGGCCGGAGTCTTACGCAGAGGTCTGCAACTAGAGCCAGGCGGCTATAACGCCGTTCTCAGGCAGATACATCGGTGCTGTTGCAGGCTGACGTCAGAAGCGATTGGTTGCTCGCTGGCGGCAACAACGACGCTGCAGTGCCATGAACAGGTGCTGATGTAATGCGATCGTGGATAGGAGTTGCAATCGCCAGGAGTTCGTAACAACTCACGAGCCCAGTGCCAAATGGCGCTGCTGCGGATGATGATACGCTGTGCATTGCGGCCCGCTGGCTTGAGTGTGGCCAGATGGTGGCCTCTGGTGACCCGCTGGCGTTGGGGCGTCGTGGTGCGAGCCCTACAGTGCCTGGTAAGCCGGACATCGGATGTGCTGCGGGCCAGCTAGCCACAGGACTTGTGTTAGCAATTCAGAATGAGATCCTTGACATCTGAAGTTGAGCCAGCAGGGCTAACGGCTTGTCAAAGCACGTTGAGCTACAGAGCTCAGATCCAGCCTAACCCCGTGATCCAGGTAGTTAAACACTGCTGCCGGTGCTGCTGCTCTGAGTTCGATGCAATCACGACGTATATAGACGGCGGGTGCGGAACCGGGCTGTAATCCGGAGCCCAGCAGCTGCCGCATTAGTCCTGCAACGTAGCTTGATGGCATCGATCCTTTACTCGAGAGCTACGAACCGTGAGGCTGTTCGCGCACCGCCAAGCTGTGAGGTGTGACAGCGGCTAGGCTGGAAAATCCGTCGCGATTTTGACACTAAATCAACCGGGGCAGCGCTGCTCACTAGCCAGACGACTGGAATCCCGGCTCAAGTCTGATCCTAGTGCGTCGGAGACTCTGAACGGGAAGACCAGACGACGGAATGATGCCAGACTGAGTTCGGGTATCCGCCAGGTGCGATCAGCAGACGCCGGCAAGCGACTGATCCTGCTGGTAGTGTGCGCCCTCACGTCAGGCAAACCGTTGCCGGTAACGTGTCGGTCTCTAGCTCTTGCGCACACGCACACGTTTCGTCCTCGCACTGCTCACACACAGTCATCAGATGCACGTAGGGATGATCTGACGAATCACAGTGATGTCTAAAGGTGCTGTATCAGTCCAGTCGGTCAGAGGCGTGCAGGTGTGGCACCACAGGTTTTGGCGTAGTCGTCGCGAAACCGGGCAACGCAGTAACCGGTGATCGTGATGGACCCAGAAACTCTGGGGGAACACGGCCGGTCGATGAAAGTAATCCACCCAGCGCACAAAGCTAGGAAACAGCGGGACTTGATCCGTATGGACATCACGTCCGACCGCATTCCGTTCCAGATGGAGGTACGCCGTTCGTCTTGGGCACGCTGGCCGGGTAGGCACTAAGGCGAGCTGGCACACACGAGCACGGACGGCTCGGGACGACCATTCACCGTGGCGGTTGGCGGGTGTGTGGCGTGTGTTGTGCCAGGTCGAGAGAGAGAGAGACCGAGTAGAGCGTACTTGAATGTCATACGGCTACCACAGCTGCGGAAGGCTACGACCGAGCAGGTATTATGACCCCGAAGAAACCGTGCGCAGCCAGCACGAGCGGGAAATGATCTTTTGGCATTCATGCTGCTGCTGCTGCTGCTCCAGCTCGAGCGAGCATGAACGAACACGAAACAGAGATACGGGGCGGTCCCAAAACGCCCAAAACACAAACACGGCAAAACGGTTGCGGTGAGGTTGTGAGGCGAACTAGCTGCTCCTAGCTGAATACAGATAAAAGACAAAGAGAGAGTCTCGTCGCGTTGTGTTAAAGTTAGTTGCGTCTGGCGAGAATTCTGGTTGATCCTACCAGTAATATACGCTTGTCTCAAAGGTTAAGCCATGCATGTCTAAGTACAAACAGATTTAATGTGAAACCGCATAAGGCTCAGTATAACAGCTATAATTTACAAGATCATTTACCTAGTTACTTGGATAACGGGAAAAATCTAGAGCTAATACATGCCAAATGCAGGGACACCTCGCGGAACCTGTGAATTATTAGTCAAACCAATCGTCTCCGTGACGCTGGGTTGAAATCTGGATAATTTTGTTGATCGTATGGTCTCGCACCGACGACGGATCTTTCAAATATCTGCCCTATCAACTTGATGGTAGTATAGAGGACTACCATGGTTGCAACAGGTAACGGGGAATCAGGGTTCGATTCCGGAGAGGAGCCTGAGAAATGGCTCCACATCCAAGGAAGGCGGGCGCGTAAATTACCCAATCCCGGCACGGGAGGTAGTGACGAGAAATAACAATATAAGACTCTTTATGACGTCTTATAATTGGAATAGTTGAGCATAAATCCTTCAACAAGGATCAAGTGGAGCAAGTCTGGTGCCAGCAGCCGCGGTAATTCCAGCTCCACTGCGTATTAAAATTGTTGCGTTAAAACGTTCAGTTTATTCTTGTCCAACGGGTTACTACTCCAATGATGGCAGTAGGTCACTGGATTGTTGCGACTATAAGACTGGGTGCGTCGCGGTTTTGCCTCGCAGCGTCCGTGCGATGTGGCGCCTGATGCCTTTCATCGGTGCAGTGTTTCCGCAAGAGCTGCTATTACCTTGAACAAATTAAGTTGCTCTAAGCAGGCTATCCTACGGCCAGAATAATCTGCATGGAATAATGGAATAGACCTCGGTCTTAATATTCATTGGTTTGTAATCCAGATCAAGAATGATTAACAGAAGTAGTTGGGGGCATTAGTATTAGCGCGAGAGGTGAAATTCGTAGACCGTCGTAAGACTAACTAAAGCAAAGCATTTGCCATGGATGCTTTCATTAATCAAGAACGAAAGTTAGAGGATCGAAGGCGATTAGATAGCCCTAGTTCTAACTGTAACCTATGCCAATTAGCAATGGGAGACGCTACATTATGGTGTCTCCAGTAGCTTCGAAACCAAAATTAGGTTCCGGGGAAGTATGGTTGCAAAGTTGAAACTTAAAGGAATTGACGGAAGGGCGCCACCAGGAGTGGAGCCTGCGCTTAATTTGACTCAACACGGGAAAACTTACCAGGTCCGAACTTATTGAGGTAAGACAGATTTAGCTCTTTCTCAAAATTAAGGTAGTGGTGCATGGATTCTTAGTTCGTGGAATGATTTGTCTGGTTAATTCCGATAACGAACATACATCAATCAAATTAAATAGAACGCTATCAGCAGTCAGATGTTGATACCGTCGGGCCGTTCGCCTGGGGGCGGTATGATGTGACCTGATATACGTCACCCATCGCGGTTGACTTCTGCTTAATAGGACAATTTGTGTTCAGCAAATGAGATAGTGATAACAGGTCCGTGATGCCTTAGATGTTCTGGGCTGCACGCGCTGATATGAGCAGACAACGCGTACCCTTGCCCGAAAGGGCCGGAAATCGCTCCAAATGCTCATTTTAGTCGGATTATGGATTGAAATGGTCCATATGAACCTGGAATTCCCAGTAAGTGCTGGTCATTAGCTAGCGTGATTACGTCCTGCCCTTTGTACACACCGCCCGTCGCTACATACCGATGGATTATTTAG